>NC_027751.1:20735905-20736228 GCF_000695525.1 Brassica oleracea var. oleracea | reverse complement strand
AACGACTTATTCGGCTTACGTATCCCGTTACAGTTTAAACCTAATTCCATACCGATTTAAAGTCTGCGATAGGTTCTCGGCTTATACGACTTGTATGGTTGGAACCGAGCATCTCTCCAAGGACAATTTCTAAGTCTCCTGGAAGTGCTGACCAAAATTTTGGATTTCTTTTATAGCGCTATTACCCTTGTGTTGGGTGTATGAGAGCTACCTCTACGAGATGGCTAAGTCTATTTAGGACTGTTAAGAGTTTGTTGTGATCAGCAACAAACTTATTGGTAGATATTACCGTTTTTGAAACTTCGCGAAGGATACGTGTTTTA
>NC_027751.1:20732969-20735872 GCF_000695525.1 Brassica oleracea var. oleracea | reverse complement strand
TTATCGAGGAAGGAAATTTCGTCGAAGAACCAATCTTCAGGCGTCTGCGATGTCTCGAAATACTGAAGATTGGTTTCTCTTTCGTATGCCGCGTTTCGTGCTCGAAATGTTCGCGGGCTTGAAGATGTTGCAAGGGTTTAGTCTTAACCCTGCGTTTGAGAAACATTTTGGTTTGCCTATGGATGTTCGCGGCCAAAATTGGTGTTCCTGTTTGGATTTGATTTGCGATCGAGGAGTTAGGACCGAGGGGTCGCGTAAATTTGTCCCCGGAAAGAGGCATCCTCCTATACTGTGCTTTGTGAGGTGTTGGCCTTCCGAGATTTCTTTCGTGTATATTTGAGGATGTTTCGTATAGCTCTAGGAGCTCTGTTACGAGTTTTCCTTACATGCCGCATTTTACGAGTAAAACACAGCAGGCTTAAAGTGAATCGTAGTATATGGAACTTGGTCGATTTTTGACAATTTTTGGTTGTTAGGACTGAGTTTTGTAATGATGAATTTACCGTATGATTAACGTTTCTGGGTCATACGATAATTGTTTGTGTAATCGTTATTTGGCGTTTCAAGACAAATTGCGGATCACCGTTTAGCCGTCAGGTTATTGGAGCGGTGGTCGCTCAATTGTTTTTTGCATGAATGCTGTGGTTAGCTTTATAGCCAAGGACGTTTTTGGTAAAGGATTAAACCATGGACTTTTCTGTTAACACCAAATCCGTGTTAGTTTACGATTTTTCCTTAAAGGAATGCCGAATTCTGGTTCGGGCTTTACGGGAAGGCATAGTTAGCTGAGGGCTAAAGGGCGCCTGTCGAGATTGATAGGCCAAGTAAACCGAAGCTTTCATGTTTTAAGATGGCCCATGGGTGTAGAAAACGATCATTGCTTTAGGTTTCTGTTATACGATGAATATTTCGTTTAACGTTTCCTTTAGTCGTATGAAAATTGTTTCCTTTTTATCCGAGGGAGACGAAGCCTAAGAGTCTCGACCCAGAACCTGTGCAGAGTCAGTTTCGAGGTTATCTCCTGCGGGAAGTGAAACGTAGAAGCCAGCGCTCTACGATGATAGTAAATCGGATATGTCAAAGTAGCGATGTTTTCGAAGATTTTACGGGACGCGTTTCTGCTTTGATTTCGACCTTTGGTGAGATTTCCTTGGAATCACTCATGGAGTTTTACCAAGGGTCTTCCAGACTTTGGTTAATCGACGAGTTTTAGTTTGATATTGGTACAGGTTTTCTAAACGCATGATAGCGATAAGAGGTGCTGTATAGTTCTCGAGATTATGCTCGTGATGTTTTAGATATGTTGTTGGCTTTTAGACAAATCTTAGATTGTCGTTTGCCTATTAGGACGATTTTATTGAGGCATCCGATTGGCTAAGTGTTTTCTGCCTATCGCTACTTCCTCCTTTTTTTTTTTGAGGAATAGAATGACCGACAATCCTGGTCGGTTTGTAGACGACGCTAGGATTGCCACTTGGTGGTTTTCAGGTTGACAACTTGGAATACGTCGGTTTGCTAGGAACGAATCGATTTTAAGACGATGTGCGTGTCTCTAGTTCTTTTTTTTTGGGAAGCGAGCTAAGTATGCGTGGCAATCGTTTCTCGTTTTTGCGAGAGTTTAGATCGGTTAGCAAGATCTGCCAGAGCAATTAAAGAGCAATAGGAAAAATTGTCTTTGACTTAGTTCACTAGACTATCCACCTAAGTTTTAAGTTCCCTAAAATTCTATGGCAGTCTCAAAAGCGATTTATTGCGGAGTACCTTCCTACGAAAATTCCGAGTTTGATCTTGAAACAAGTCGGACATACCTTAGTGTTCTAAGATATGCAGTTTTGTCTCTTCTTAGTTTTGCTTGCTTATTTCCCTTTCCTCTTCTCGTGTATGTTCACCATTTTCGATTTTGGAGTTCATCTTTTGAAACTTGACATTTACCTTTCGAACTTGACTGTTATCTTCTCCATAGATACGATGTTAATTTTTATAAAAAGGTTCAACATAATCATATAGTTGAGGTGGCTAAGGTGTTAAGTTAACCGTTGCCGTTTTATACGATTAATTTGAATACATGCGAGAAAACAAGTCTTTGCGGTTTTTTTATCGTAAAGTTTCAATGGTCACTCCAATCAAGACGACACAAGAGACGTTTCGATAGATATTCGAAGGAGAACGCAAAGATGGAGGTAAGGGCGAGTAGGAGCAAGCCAAGGAGTTTAGACGAGTCTTACTTGTTTTCGTCGTAAAATCTCAACGGAAACTCCGATTGAGACGAAACGAAAAGCGTTTCGGTCGGGATTCAAAAGAGAACACAGAGGAGGAGCTTTTTGAGGCCTGACAGGTCGCTATGTAGCAAGCTGGAGGTCTGACAGGTCGTTATGTAGCGGGTAGAAGTAAGCCAAGACGAGTCCTACTTGTTTTCGTCGTAAAATCTCAACGGAAACTCCGATTGAGACGAAACGAAAAGCGTTTCGGTCGGGATTCAAAAGAGAACACAGAGGAGGAGCTTTTTGAGGCCTGACAGGTCGCTATGTAGCAAGCTGGAGGTCTGACAGGTCGTTATGTAGCGGGTAGAAGTAAGCCAAGACGAGTCCTACTTGTTTTCGTCGTAAAATCTTAACGGAAACTCCGATTGAGACAAAACGAAAAACGTTTCGATGAGGATACAAAAGAGAACGAAAAGGAGGACCTTTTTTAGGCCTGACAGGTCGCTATGTAGCGAGTGGAGGTCTGACAGGTCGCTACGTAGCGAGTAGAAGCGAACCAAGAAGAGTCCTACTTGTTTTCGTCGTAAAATCTCAACGGAAACTCCGGTTGAGACGAAAGGAAAAGCGTTTCACTGAGTATTCAAAAGAGAACACGAAGGAGGACCTTTCTGAGGCCTGACAGGTTGCTATGTAGCGAGTGGA
>NC_027751.1:20732614-20732842 GCF_000695525.1 Brassica oleracea var. oleracea | reverse complement strand
GCAAAGGAGGACCTTTCTGAGGCCTGACAGGTCGCTATGTAGCGAGTGGAGGTCTGACAGGTCGCTATGTAGCGAGTGGAGAGTTCGGTCGCTACGTAGCGACCGAGTTTGGCTTGACGTAGCGACGGAGCTTGGCTGGAGCTCTGCGTAGCGACCGAGCTGTGTGCGTAGCTTGGCTGGAGCTCGGTCGCTACGTAGCGACCAAGCTGTGTGCGTGCTTGGTCGCTA
>NC_027751.1:20732051-20732514 GCF_000695525.1 Brassica oleracea var. oleracea | reverse complement strand
GACATTTTTCCCAATTAAGCACGAGATGCTTCTCCTCGCATCGCTTCCGAACCCTACACAAGTTTGACAAACAGACTCTAAAGGAGCTTCCATAGACGCTGAAATCGTCCATGAAAACCTCCATTATGTCTTCAATTAGATCAGTGAAAATCGACATCATGCAGCGTTGAAAGGTCGCTGGAGCATTGCACAGCCCGAAAGGCATCCTCCTGTAGGCATATGTTCCGTAAGGACATGTGAACGTCGTCTTTTCCTGATCGTCTGGGTGGATGGGAATCTGAAAAAAACCTGAATAACCATCTAAAAAGCAATAGTAAGGGTGGTTAGCCAATCTTTCAAGCATTTGATCAATGAAGGGGAGTGGAAAGTGATCCTTGCGGGTCGCAACATTCAATTTACGGAAATCGATGCACATGCGATGACCAGTTACTGTTCTAGTAGGGATTAATTCATTCTTTTCATT
>NC_027751.1:20731393-20731928 GCF_000695525.1 Brassica oleracea var. oleracea | reverse complement strand
ACAACATCTTTCAGATTTGGGTTTAACCTCCTCTGATGTTCTACAGAAGTCATTGATTCATCTTCCAGGTGTATTATATGCATGCACAGATCAGGTGAAATGCCAGGTATATCAGCTAGAGAATATCCTAATGCCTTTCGATATTTCCTAAGTTCGCATAGGAGAAGAGCAGTTTCAGCATTGTTCAGGTCAGCATTCACGATTACTGGGTATGTAGAATTTGGTCCAAGAAATGCGTACCTGAGCCCCTTAGGGAGTGTTTTGAGCTCGACTTTTGGAGCTTCGGATTCACTCCACGGGTCATTGTTCCGACTTGGTGGAACAGGTGAGCTCGACGAGTCTGAGGCATTGTTCTCCCCCAGACTGAGATATGCCACTAATCTTTCCATGATTCTGGCGGAGTCCATCATCTTAGCGTACCCATCAGCGTCGATGTTCTGGACATTCTGTTCTGCTTCAGCTCTAGTCAAGGCTAGTTCCAGCGGATCATCTGTAAGGATCTCCTCAATCATCTGATCACTTGGTTCCAGCGGAT
>NC_027751.1:20724064-20729122 GCF_000695525.1 Brassica oleracea var. oleracea | reverse complement strand
ATAGTATGAATGAAGAATAATCAAGAATAGCTTATCTATGTTTAGCTCATATTTCAACACCCTAGAACCCTAGGCGAGCTAGATCACTACTCGATCATGATGCAAGCAATCAAAGACATAGATTCTGAATGAAACTGCATAATAATAAGAGTAGTAAACAAAGGGTTCAGATGGTCTTCTCTATGCGAGAATGGATTCTTCTCCCTTACAAGTTGCAGATCGCAAAAGCTAATAGTTCTCTTGTAAAAAATAGCGTAATTAATAAAATATGATAGATGGTGTCTTTATATGGAGGCGCCAATAGGTAGGAAAGATATTACGGCAACCGGGCTTTAATTCCCGAAATAGAAGCTTCCTTATTTGTCGGGAACAACCTCGGGATCACTCCGTCTGCTTGTTCCACTTGAGAATAGTCTCGGGACTGTTCGCCTTGAGTGTTCTTCGCAGGAATGCTCCAAAATGACAGCTTCTCTTCAAGCACCCTCTCTTCACTCTTCTACCACCTCCAGACCTGTAAAAGATCAAAAAGGACTAGACTGACACGAATTAAGGACTCGAATCAATACGAAAACACCTATACAATGATTTGAAAAACACCATATATCAGGCATTGATCGATACTGAGCCGCGAGACATGGTTGTGACTATTGTTCTAATTCAGGACGCGACAGGAAATCTGCATGACCAGGAGGGGCATCTGCGTAATGTAGCAGGTCAGAAGATAGATGATCAAGGGGCTGTAATCCCTGATACTGATGCTGATATTGCAGCTGCTCAAGCTGTAGACGAGGCTGATAGACCAAGGACATTAGCTGATTACAACATGCCAGATCAGTACTACGAGAACAGATCTGCCGTCCGTCCTCCAGCCATTCAGAGGCAAGACGTTGAGTTGAAGCCTCAGTATTTCACACTCGTGGGACATACACGCTACTATGGGTTATCACAGGAGCATCCTATGGACCATCTGAAGAGGTTCGAGGATCTAGTTTCTGCTATTAAAGCCAATGGATTCCCGAGGACTATATCTTTTGCAAGCTCTTCAAGTACTTACTTGCTGGAGAGGCTTCGCACTGACTTAAGCAGTTACAGCTAGGATCTCTTACATCCTGGGCCGACATCAAGAACGTATTCCTGCGAAATTTCCTTGATGAGGCACGCCCTGAAGACTTGAGGAGCAAGATTGCTACATTCACACATGAGCCCACAGAGTCATTCAGAAGCTCCTGGATCAGATTCAAGTCATATAAGAGAGACTGTCCACACCATGGATTCAATGAAGTGCAGCTGCTCAACACTTTCTTCAGAGGAATCACGCTGGCATATCAGATGGCTCTAGACTCAGCTAGTGATGGAAACTTCAACACTAGGAATCCATAAGAGGCTATGAGACTTATTGAGAACTTGCCTTCCAGTAACAACACCAAGAACACTGATTTTGAGAGGAGAAAATCGGCCACTACCCTAGGAAAGGAGCTGTTGGACGATGTTAAGGCTAAGCTGGATAGTGTTCACAAGCTTCTCAAGAAGCAAGTTAGCTTTGCGGAGGATGTAGAGGCTGTAGATGTTGATAGTGACATAGATGGAGAGGAGGATGTAAACTTCGTCAGTGGTTCAGGCTTTCAGAATCAGAGGTCTGGAAATCAGAGTGGATACATAAAATCGCAAGTGGGCTTTCACATAAAATCAGAGTGGATACATAAACTTGACATTTATCTTCTCCTGCATAAAAGGGATAAACCGTCATAACGATTTGGGTTCGATTTCACATAAGATCGGAAGTGGGCTTTTTGCCGCGATCTGACCCCTTTCGGGCCGTTCTCAGACTTAAGCTTTTTTTACGATTTTATAGAAAGAGCATTTTTGAAACGACGTCGATTTCAAAGAACATCCAAACTTCTCGTATATCGTAGGCAGTTCGAGGTGTTTAGTTTACAGTTTACCGTTGCCGTTTTTATACGAGAAATCCAAATTTTCTTCGGGAGAACGAGTTCTTTGCGGTTTCCAAGCTGTAAAGTTCCGTTGATGACTCTGATTGAGACGAAACAAGAGTTAGTTCGATCCAATCACAGAAGAGGGAGCTACGAGAATAGGATGAAGGCAGCCTGTTCGGTCCAACTCACCAAATGGGCGAGTTTTACGGCTGCGGTCGGTCCAACTCGCCAAATGGACAAGTTGGACGGCTTGCTCGGTCCAATTCTCCCGTTTGGTGGGTTGGACGTTGGTGTTTCGTTGTCCGGAATCCGTTGTCCGAGGCCTCGAGCGACCTTCCTTGAAGACTTATCTTGTGAATCCTTTTCGGACTTGTTACGAAACTTGATTTAGTTCTTCCGCTTCTCCATTCTTTTGAGAATTATCTTTTTTTTTTCGAAGAAGACGTTTCTCGGGAAGTTTCTGACTTTGATTTCGTCATAACCGATTTTGTCCCCAACAGTTAGCCCCCCAGTTCGTTAGAGTCATGGTGATCTTGCGAGCGGTTTGGACGTGCATGGTGAGTTAGACGAAATCCAATGTCAAAAAATTCGAAGGTGAATAGTGAATTCTCTATTCTCTCCCTTTGATAGAAAACGTCTTTTTGATCATGACTTCAAGGAGAAAGGCTTCCTCCAAATCTCTTGGCGATCGCTCTGTCCCTGGTTGATATCACTCAAATTACCCTAAAGAGTGAATTTACTCTCTCAAATAAGAGGTTTAACTGCAGTACTTAGGGATCCAATCCACAAGGAGCTAGGGAACCTAATAAATCTAATGGAATTTGTTAAGTAGGATGTTTTAATGATTAAAATGTAAATTTGCAGTTTTGTTGAGCAAGTAATTGCTCGATTGATTGGTTGAGGTTTTGGTGCTTAAAAAGAAATAACTAGAATTAGGGTTTTTATTCAGGAAACTTGGAACTATAATCCTACATATGCCTATTGAGTTGCATGCATGATAATGTAGAGCTCAACTATTAAGCAACAAGTCAATCAGCTCTCGCGTTTCTGGACTAGCCTATTAACTAGATCTAATGACCCAAACAAATGTGTTCGATCAATAGCAAGTGTCGATCGATTATCCTATAGGGATATCGATCGATACACCTTTCACTTCGTCGATCGATTATCCAATATGTATATAGATCCATGGGCTTCTAGTTAAGCTTTATGCGCGGGTTGAATGATGCTCACTAAGCTCACTAGATGAGCTCTCACCTTACTCTAGCAAGAAACTTAGCTCAATTAGAATGGTTTCAGGATGAGAATGAAGCTATCGCTTTTATCTAACAATCGTAGGGCAAGTTCTAGGTAGCTAATATAGAATCAGACATTAATGACAATCCTAATGATTATTATCACAACTCAGGGATCTATAGTTTGGGCTAATCCCTCATAACCTATTATCACAACCAAGCAATTCATGACAGCAATTAGGTAAGAAAACTTCATTAGAATAGTAAATAGATATCAATGGAGTTCCAATCACAAATATAACTTTGGATTTTCTCTCCAAGCTATCAAAATCCTAAAAACCTTTTGCTGATAATAGTAAAACTAGAAACACAAGAAATCACCCCCTTTGCCTCTAACATGGTGGCAAAGCTTATATAATTAGGTTAAAACTCGTCATGGGTAATCTTGTAAATTGGTGAAAAATTGGGCTTCAAGTCGGCTGTGACCAAACAGGCTTTCTGCGCGCTTCGCTGTCGATCGATGTTCCGATGTGAACATCGATCGATGTTTGTTCCTCAATATCGACCGATGGTCGAGCTCGATGGTCATCTCGGATCGTTGCTCCAAATATCTCCAAAATGCTCCAAAATCATCACTTATCTCCAAATCACTCCTGATCTTATAAATATAATAAATAGACTCTATAACATAATAATTAGTAGTAAAAACACCTATAAACCATAGGTGAAAGTGGGTCGAATCCATGGTCTATCAACTCCCTCAGACTTACCCTTTTGCTTGTCCTCAAGCAAAATAAACATGCAGTCTCTCGATTTCTAGATTATCTATTACTAGATCCAAGACCTTCAACTCTCGATGTCGAATCTTAGAAAGCGTCGACCGATGTCTCTATAGCAGCATCGACCGATACGCCTTTCGTCGTGTCAATCGATATATCATTAGGAGAATCGATCGACACGCTTCTAGTAAGCGTTTAGCGCGGGTTGATTAAATGTTCACTAAGGTTTCTAGATCAACTCTCGTTTGTTTCTATCAATCCTAGCTAAGAGAAAACAAGTCAGATAAAAAACCAAGCTTTCGCTCCTTAGTGAACAGTCCTCAATCTCCTCGACAGCTTCCTCTCGCGAGGCAGACTGACCACTCTTAGTAAAACGGGCATAACTTCTGCTACAGGATGCTGATTGACCTCAAAACGGTGGCATTGGAAAGCTAAACTCAAAGCTCTATCTTGTGTCAAAAGATGGGCTCAATATAACGGTGGGAAGGTCTCCATCAATAGCTAGACATTTGACGTGTTTGTGAATCTCTGCACTCAAAAGGCTCCAAAATCACCATATTTCTCCAGAACGTACCTGAACCTGTAAATACTCTAAAAAGACTCCAAAACATAATAATTATATCTTAAAACAGTTATATACCATGGATGAAAGTGGGTAAAATCCATGGTATATCAACTTCCCTAGACTTACCAGTTTGCTTGTCCTCAAGCAAAACACACAGACAGTCTCTCTGAAAGAGGTTTGAAAACAGCAGGGACTCACATGATTTAAAACTTAGAATCATCACCTCTGCATTATTGCAATCCACATCTAAGAAGTCTTAATCACAAAAGCACATTATACCATATCCTAGCTTAGCAACCAAATTCACCTAGCCAACAACTTAGCAAATCCTGTCTGACATTCCCCTCTACCAACCTCACTTCTTAACATAAATAAAACTGCAGGCTTTACCTTGGGAGTATCGATCACATGATGCAAGGATTTTCAAACAAGTATCTGGACCTGCATGTAAACAATAGTTCCTTTCCTCTCTCTCTACTAATTTCTCCCCTAGTCAAAGTCTGCTTTATTGCAAGATCATTGACCAAGGTTGGACAGGCTTCCAT
>NC_027751.1:20723717-20723915 GCF_000695525.1 Brassica oleracea var. oleracea | reverse complement strand
GAAGCAAGCCTTAATGGTTGTAGCCACCAAGTCCTGTTCGGATTCCACCTAACTAACACCTACTATATATATATATTTTTTATTTATATATATATATTTTTTATTTTTCTTTCTTTCTTTTTCGTTTTTTTTTTTTTGAAAAATAAATATCTCTACCTATAAATCTAGGGTCGAAATAGAGAGAGAAAATGTGATAAA
>NC_027751.1:20721273-20722675 GCF_000695525.1 Brassica oleracea var. oleracea | reverse complement strand
ATCCTTTTTCTCTTCTTCCAATTCCTCCTCTTCTTTCCCCCAGACTTGTTTGATCGCGTGGTGGTATCTCCATCCCTAAGATTTCCACGCACATCGAACTCCTTCTGCTCTGATATACGTCCAGTGTCGATTGATGGTGAAGTGGTAATGTCGATCGATGCCGGTTTGTTGGTGTCATTCGATGGTATCCGGTCGGTGTCGACCGATGTTGCTTCTTCTGGGCCCTTATCGACTTCATCTCTAAATCGCAACCCTCTCTGAGAAGCTTTTGCATGTAGCCCATTGTAAGGACTTAACTGCATACTTCTATTTGGTGGGATCGGAAATTCAACTACAACCACAGCGCATGGAACCACAATCTTCACATGATCATGTATCCTCTTCACTCTTTTGTGAAAGCCAACAGCTTCTTCTGTGCATATAAGTGGTCTCAAATGTTTGGAGTCAACATTGTGTGAGGCTTCAGACTCGTGCATTCTTTCTTCAATTGGTTCCATCTCAACTATGAAACCGTGAGGTCCGTCCAACAATGGGTGTCGATCGATGCTCTCTGGTGGCCCACTGCTGCTGGGTGTAGGTCGATGCTATCTGGTAGATGGCGAACGATGATAGAGGGTGGGTGTTCGTCGATGGTGCAGGGTGGGTGTCGATCGATCTCATCAGGTTGGTGTCTACCGATGCTAGCCTTTGGTGAAGTTTCCAGATCTCCCCTCGAAGTATTCTGATCGTCATCAAGCTTTTTCTTCGAATTCTGATCCATATCTTCAAGCCATTCCTCCAGCTCCAAGTGGTGTATATCTAGTCGGAGTTATGGTGATAACATAAACATAAGTACACAATTTAGCGAGTAAGAACGATAACCTGACCGGGTTAAGTGTTGATCGATGGAAAGGAGTTACCATCGGTCGCTGCAGGTGTTGTACTGTCGATCGATATCGACATGCTCTCATCAGTCGATTTTATAATCGTCTACTCTGATATATATATTTTTTTTTTACCTGCAATAAATAAAAATTTTAATCAGTAACAATCTAAACTAAACTAAAAGAAATTACCTAATAGTGGGTTGCCTTCCACTCAGCGCTTTGTTATAATCATTTAGCTTGACTTTGGAGATCTGATTTAGTCCGGATGAGAATGAGAACGTGCTCCAAAACAAGTCTCAATGTCTGCTCTCTGAAGCTTTATCATTCTTGTGTGAAAGCCTCTTCCATAGACTCTTCTCCTTTGTCTATCATCTCAGCAATAAGGAGCGCTCGAAGCTTTGCAAATGGTTGTGAGAAGCATCTGCAGCACACTCTGGATTTCCTGACACCATCTGAGAAGCAAGGGATCAATGATACCTGAGGACCGTCCTTGATCCTTTTTCTCTTCTTCCAATTCCTCCTCTTCTTTCCCCCAG
>NC_027751.1:20717462-20719889 GCF_000695525.1 Brassica oleracea var. oleracea | reverse complement strand
GACTATAACCAACATCTGACTGAAACTAGACATCAATTCCTTCTCTTGGCCTTTAATCATCTTGTCCAACATATCATCAAACTCCTTCTTTCGAGTTGCTGTAGCTTCATAGAGAAATTTGTTGAGGAAGGCGGTCTTAATGTCCTCCCAGAAGGTTAAAGATCTTGGCTGCAGCTGACTGAACTAGCTAAATGCATCTCCAGATAGAGAATAGGGGAAGATCTTCCAGATAATGTGGTCTACAGATACTTCATTCTGCTCGCTTGCAGAGGCTAGCTCCTCAAGTTCTTTGATAAGGTCTCTGGGATCTTCATGAGGAAGACCTCGGAAAGGGTCCACACTTCCCCAATTATACCATTCGCGGTTCAGATCGAAGTCGTTTGTCTCAGCAACATCACTCACATCAGGGATTACAGCACCCTCTGCCTTAATCAATTGTCATGTGCTGTTGCGAGTGCGACCTTCTTCGTCTCATAACATCCCATTCTCGTCAACTTTAAGTATGAGCACTTCGACCTTCTCTGCCTCCAAACAAGTGGTGTCGGATGGTGGATGAACAGTGTCAGCCGACGGCGGATGAACAGTATCGATCGACGGTTAATAAACAGTGTCGATCGACGTTGGATGAATAGTGTCGGCCGACGGCAGATGGACAGTGTCGGTCGACGGCGGATGGACAGTGTCGATCGACGTCGGGTGAACAGTGTGGAAAGACGTCGGGTGAACAGTGTCGATCGACGTCGGGTGAACAGTGTCGATCGACGTCGGGTGAACAGTGTTGATCGACATTTGGATTTCTACGCTGCCAATCGGTGCTTGGAGGGTGTCGACTGCCCTCTTAGACTAATGGATCACGCGTTCCAAATCCAGTGCCTCTACTAGTAAGAGCCCTATCCCCTTGTTGCTTCTGGTACTCATATGGATGTACCTGAAACACAAGAAAAAATTTTATCAGTTCTTTTTGAACAGTAGTAAAACCTAGACTAAATCTAACTTAACTAGATAAGATCTAATGGTGATCAAAGCTCCCCGGTAACGGCGCCAAATTTGATATCACTCAAATTTCCCTAAGGAGTGATTTATACTCTCTCAAATAAGAGATCGAGTTATAGTACTTAGGGATCGAATCCCCAGGGAGCTAGGGCAGACAAAAGATCTAATAGTTATATGATTGAGCTAGGCTAATAGATTTAAAGCAGTAAATAAAGATAGCAAAGCAGTAAATAAAGCAGTAAACAAGTTGAACACGACAATTGTTCAGCTTGGCAGAGAGTTGTTTGATGGAAGGATGGTTTGCTAGATCTAGGGTTTCTGTTCAGGAAATCAGGATTATAATGATATAGAGACTAAAGCATGATATTATAGAACTCAACGATTATAATAACCTATCATCTCTCGATTTCTAGATTATCTATTACTAGATCCAAGACCTTCAACTCTCGATGTCAAATCTTAGAAAGCGTCGACCGATGTCTCTATAGGAGCATCGACCGATACGCCTTTCGTCATGTCGATCGATATCTCATTAGGAGAATCGATCAACACGCTTCTAGTAAGCGTTTAGCGCGGGTTGATTAAAGGTTCACTAAGGTTTCTAGATCAACTCTTGTTTGTTTCTATCAATCCTAGCTCAGAGAAGACAAGTTAGATAAAAAACCAAGCTTTCGCTTGTGCTTAATAAATCTATGATCAAGTTCAGGTTAATTACTCAAGAACAAGCAATAAGAACAGACTCAATGATGAATATCACAACTTAGCAATTCTTTATTTGGGGCTAATCCCACATAACCTATTTGAACCCTAAACCTAACAGGTGGATCTATTCAGACATGAAGTTGTCACAGAAAATCATAGATGAATAGATATAAAAATATAATAGAATAGATAATAAAATCCAAAAGTAGTTCCAGGAGGACTCTGAAGGAGCTCCCCCTTTCTCTCCGAACCTTGAACAAGAATAAAAAAAGCTTAGCCGTCAACAATGGCTTAAAAAACACATAAATAGGGTTTTAGATCGTCCAAGGATATTCTGGTAATTTGTGGTTGCTTCTGGGCTTCAGTCGGTCATAAAATATGCTCATCCCATATTCTGGCATCACTGTCGACCGACACCAATGCTGTTTCATCGATCAACAGTCCTTCATCTCCTCGACAGCTTACTCGACAGCTTCCTCTCACGAGGCAGACTGACCACTCTTCAGTAAAACGAGCATAATGTCTGCTACATGATGCTGATTGACCTCAAACCGGTGGCATTGGAAAGCTAACGAAAAGCTCTATCTTGTGTCAAACGATGGGCTCAATCTAACGGTAGAAAGGTCTCCATCAATAGATAGACATTTGACGCGTATGTGCACCTCTGCACTTAAAAGGCTCCAAAATCACCATATTTCTCCAGAACGTACCTGAACCTGTAAATACTCTAAA
>NC_027751.1:20716903-20717186 GCF_000695525.1 Brassica oleracea var. oleracea | reverse complement strand
TGTCAAGTTTAGTGTTGGAGGTCAGCTTTGGTTCCTTCAAACAGTCTCAGCAAGTGGAACATAGTTGACAGGTTGATCCACTTTAGTATTTTTATTACTATCTGCAATCAGTAAGTTCTAGAATGGTGCTAAAGAGTGGTTAGATAACAAGCAAAAATCTAATAAGTTCATTATCCCCTTCTTGACTCAATAAAAACTTTATGTTTGAAAATAATTTTAAAATTCATGAATAAAATAATATCAGTAAACCTCCCCCCAGACTTAAACTACACTATCCCCAGTG
>NC_027751.1:20712930-20716776 GCF_000695525.1 Brassica oleracea var. oleracea | reverse complement strand
GCGGCAGGTGATGCTATGTCGATCGATGTCGACAGTGCCTCGTTGGTCGATACTCACTGCAATCGTCTACGAGATCTTTTTTTTTTATGACCTGCAATAATTAAAAACCAACATAAATAGTAGACTAATAAAAACCAAATAAATATTACCTAATAGTGGGTTGCCTCCCACTCAGCGCTTTGTTATAGTCATTTAGCTAGACTTTGGAGGTGATTTGGGCTAGTGATGTTGAAAGCTGGCCTTTGTTGGGAAACAAGTCTTCATCTCTTCTTTGCGCTTGTTGAACCATGTACCAGTGAAGTCTCGCATTGCTTCATCTCCTCTGCGCCATTTGTCCTTCATTATTGTAGTTGCATCTTCTATCTTCTGCAATCTATCTCCAAGACTCTCAAGATTGAACTGATGTCTCATAACTGTGGCATATGTGTCAGCTGAGATCTCCTCTCCATGGTTGTGTGTGTTAAAAATGTATGATGTCACCTTTTGTACTAGCCTCCCTCGGTTTGTAGCGCCGTCGACCGATGTATGTCTGTGAGTGTCGGTCGATTTATTGTTGCGTCTGTCGATCGATGCTGATGCTTCTGTTCGATGGGCAATGTAACTCTGAATCTCCACTAATTCCCCTTGAATAGCTTCAATCTTGGAAGTCAAAGCACTAATGCTAAGATCCATTGGGAAATAGATGTCATCACATCTCCAATCAAGCCTCTCTTCTGTAGTTTCCAGACCTCTGTAGATCCCTTCTACCAACTGATCTATCTCTTCCCTGGTGTGAAAATCTGGTTGAGACTTCATCGTATGTGAGTGTGGTGGATTGTCGTCGATTGATGCTGGTAAGCAGTTGTCGATCGATGCATGTAAGCGATTGTCGATCGATGCCTGTCGATTTCTGTCGATCGATGTAGAGCGAGACACGTCGGTCGCACGCTGAATTCTGGCTATGTCTTGCCTCATCTCTTCCATGCAAGTAGTTAGCCAACTGATACTATCATTCAATGGATAGTAGACTCCATAAAGCTTCATCTGGAAGTCTTCTTTGTTCTTCTCTTGTTCTCTGCAGATTCCATAGAACATCTCAATGATCTCATCCTTGGTGTAGATTTCTTGTACTAGCTTGGTTTGTGTGAATGAGCTAGCAATATCTGGAAGACATATGTAGCTGTGCTCATCTCTCGAAGTCAATGATCTCATCCTTGGTGTAGATTTCTTGTACTAGCTTGGTTTGTGTGAATGAGCTAGCATGTTCTGGAAGACATATGTAGCTGTGCTCATCTCTCGAAGCTATTTCCAGAAGTCTTCTGATATCTTTGTTATGAACACGAATGGTGTGTCCATCTACATCTCTGGCGTATCCCTGATCATCTCTGTAGATTCCATACTCATCCTTCTCTTCCCAGTAGAATTTCCTAGTACCGAAAAGATCAAAGGCTCTTATGCCAAATTCAGGACGTCTGTCGACCGATGTTGGGACGTCAACGTCGATGGATGGTCGAGTAGGGTGTTGAGACTTCTGTTTGAAGCGTTTATCTATGCCACCAGCTGTGTCATAGAACTCCTTTGTAAACTTCTGCTGGTGTTCTGGAATGGTGCATTTTTGCATGAAAAGGTTGTCTGCTCCATTAGCCGTGTGAACGATGTCTGCAATATCCTCTCAGGATACGTGCAGTGTACGTCCATCTATTGCTTTTGCGTAGCCATCTGGGTCCCTGAAAATACCAAATTCGCCTGGAGTTAGATACTGGTTATCAAATTTATTTTTTTCGCTTACAGTGATTTTTGGTTTTGGACGGATGTCGATCGATGTTGTATGGTTGCTGTCGATCGATGTTGAAGGATTGATGTCGATTGATGGAGGAATAGCTCTATCGATCGGATGGCGGAAATGTGTTCTTTCCCAAGCAGCTTCTGCTCGTTTCTGATATGTTTCATCGCGTCTTTGCATGTTGAGAAGTTCCTCATATGTGAATCCCTCATGCAGTTCATCAGCTTCTTGATCACGGTATGCTATCTCTAGTGCGTATCTCTCGTGATGGCGATCATCTGTCCAGCTTCCAATTGAGTAATCTGCATCTCGGGTAGCATCGACGTTAGTGTCGATCAATGGGTAGTAGGCGATGTCGATCGATGCTCAAAGGTGGTTTGGTTGATGAAGTTGAGTGTCGACCGGTGTTGAACCGTTCCTATCGATCGATGGCGACTTCTTTTTCCAAGAGGAATGATGGAGAAGTCTATCTTCCTCGTCAAGAGTCGCTCTTTGCTCTATGGCTCGTTCTTCCTCATAATCTTCATCGTACTCCTCCGTATGCATGTTGTGTGCTGCCGTAGTGGGATTGTAATAATCGTTTTCCAATTCTCCTTGATTACTGTCGACCGATTCAACTTCTGCTTTGTCGGTCGATTTTTGCTGGGCACTGTCGATCGATGTTGCACTGTGAGTTTCGATCAACGGTGAGTATTCTGTCTCGTACTCAGCTCCATAGTGGCATGCTGCAATGATTCCTAGATCATTGATTCTTCTAGGGTCGTCTGTGGCTTCTTGACTGCAATAGGGTTGTAGTGGACATGAGGATCTATGAGTGTTAGGCACAACTGGTTGGTTTGCAAGTTGCACATTGCTCCCACTGTTGACAAGAAGACTCTCCCAAGTAATAGAGAAGAGTTCCAGTTCAGCTTGATGTCAAAGACATGGAAATCTACTGGAACTAGGGCATTCACAATCTGCACCTCTAGGTCTCTCACAATTCCTCCTGAGTTTCTCTGAGAACAATCCACAAAAGTGAATAATTCCTTGGAAGGCTCCACCTGTAGACCTAGATGGTCTGCCATAACTCTTGGTAGGATGCTGACTGATGCTCCTGTGGTGCACAAGGCATGTGGGAATTCAATACCCTTCACCGTGCAGGGTATTGCAAATTGCCCAGGATCACTCTTCTTCTTCAATGTAACCCTCTTCCTCATCCGTTCTCTAGCTTCACAGAACATTCTCCTAATGTCTTCTTCTGTCTCTCTGGTTTCTCTGAAGAACATCCACAATCTGTGGGTAAAATAAGCCTCATCGAATGGCTTATCTAGAGGTATCCTGAAGACTCTTTTTCAGAAACTTTCCTTTTCCTTTTCATTAGGCTCCCTCTTCAGATGTTTCTCCACTTTTTCCTATTTTTTCCTTAGGAACCCTATCAACCTCCATAGAATCTGTTTCATCTTCTGAAGGTGTCCTGACGGCCTCTGGTGGGTTTTCTGAAGGTTTGGGTTTGAGCCTGAGTGCATTTAGACGTGCAACATCTATCTTCGGCATCTGCACTCGGTATGTAATAGGTGCTCGTCTATCGATGGGCGGTGGCGGTTGTCGATCGATGGCTGCCCCCTGGTGTCGATCGATGATGGGGTCAGAATGTCGATCGATTTTTACGTAGACATGACTGGGCGGATGTGGGTGTTTTGCTGCGAACTCCTCGTGAGTCATGATCCTCACAGCATTGCAAGATGCGGTTGACTCCGTAGGTGTTGTTGATCGATGTCCAAGAGAGGATGTCGATCGGTTTTCGATGACTTCTGTCAACCGATGTTCGTGGCTTGGCGTCGATTGACACCAATGCGATCCGCCAAAACTCATCAGACTCTGTACTTCGAAATCTCCTTCTTGCAGCTTCTCTTCTTTCACCACTTGCCAGAAATCATCCCCAATGATGGCATTCACGTGGTGCTTCATCACATCATCTTCTACCCCTCTAGTCAAGGCTCCCTACCTCTTAACAGCTTCTCCTGTCTGAACAACCTGCATCTCCAGCTTCTTCACATGAGTGTTCAAAGTCTCAAACTTTGTGTTCAGGTTGGTGTAGACAGAAT
>NC_027751.1:20711245-20712909 GCF_000695525.1 Brassica oleracea var. oleracea | reverse complement strand
TCTATCAAGCATCTCCTCAATCTTGCTCTCTTGAGTTGGCGGTGGTGGCTTCTGGTAGTAGGAGCTTCCATAACCCCTATTGTTGCTGTAAGGTTTCTGGTGCTGCGAACTCTGGTTGAAATTGCCCCTATTTCCATATGAGTTTCTGTTTCCACCTTGGTTTCCAGAACCTTGGAATCCAGTTCCACTGATGAAGTTCACATCTACTTCCTCTGCTTTACTCTCTGTGTCTACAGCCTCGACATCTTCAATCAAGCAGACCTGCTGCTTGAGAAGCTTGTGAACACTGTCCAGCTTTGCCTTCACCTCATCCATCTGGTCATTCCCAAGGATGGTGGCAGATCTCTTCCTCTCAAAATCAGTGTTCTTGGTGTTGCTGCTAGATTCTAGGTTTTCAATAACCTTCACTGCCTCCTCTGGATTCCTGGTGTTGAAGTTCCCATTGCTGGAAGCATCAAGAGCCATCTGGTACTGCACTGAGATGCCTCTAAGCAGTTGTACTTCATTGAATCCATGATGTGGACAGTCTCTCTGGTAAGACTTGAATCTGATCTAGGAGCTTCTGAATGATTCTGCAGGCTCCTAAGTGAATGTAGTAATCTTGCTCCTCAAGTCTTCAGCACGTGCTTCATCAAAGAAGTTGCATAAGAATGCATTCTTGGTGTCGCTCCAGGATGTTAGGGATCCTGGTGGTAGCTGCTTAAGCCAATGCTAAGCATCTCCAGCAAGTGAATACTTGAAGAGCTTGCATAGGAGGTAGTCTTCAGAGACTCCCTCGACTTTAATAGCAAATATGAGATCCTCGAACCTCTCCAGATGGTCCATAGGATGCTCGTGAGATACCCCATAGTAGGGTGTCTGTCCCACGAGTGTGTAGTACTGTGGCTTCAACTCGAAATCCCTCTGAATTGTTGGAGGTCAAATGGCTGATCTGTTGGTGTAGAACTGATCTGGACGGTTGTAGTCAACCAATGTTCTAGGTCGAGCGGCCTCATGTACAGGTAGAGTAGTTCCTGTAGCTTCAGACTCAGGGATTGCAGCCCCCTGAGCGTGTTGGGGTCGAAAACGGTTACGACGATGTTAACGTCCAAATCCCCGAAGAAGAAAACGTAGAAACCTTCTTCGAAAAATACTTCTCCGAAATAGATTTTTCTTTACGAAAAGCTTAGCGGAGGAAACGCGAGTCATCGGACAAGAGCTCGAGAAGGGGTCGCTACGCAGCGACCGAACACGTGCTCCGCTCGGTCGCTACATAGCGACCGAGTTTCGGATCGAACTCGGTCGCTACGTAGCGACCGAGCGGAGCACGTGTTCGGTCGCTGCGTAGCGACCCCTTCTCGAGCTCTTGTCCGATGACCTAGCTCGAGCAAATCTCGGTCGCTACGTAGCGACCGAGCGTTCATCCGCTTGATCGCTACGTAGCAACCGAGCTCTTCCGAAACGTCGATACGACATTAGTCCATGCATTCTCGTCTACCCTTCGATGCTATCTCCCGAAGACCATAGCGAACCCATTTCACGTTCCCCGCCATTCTAAGTTATTGATCAAACTTTACCGTAAAACCCGTGGAAAGTTTGTTCTTTATCGAAAGAAGCCGTAATAAACGCTTCGAGTCGGAAGACGGCCCAAAGGGACCTAAGACACGACTCGAGGCCCAACTTAC
>NC_027751.1:20710125-20710759 GCF_000695525.1 Brassica oleracea var. oleracea | reverse complement strand
GATAACGTGCAGACTCCTCTTAACGGAGGCAGTGGCACCGATCTCCACACTCCCGCAGCGGACATATCCGCAACCAACGCACCAGCCAACGCCGTGGCGCTCGGGAGTTTAAAACGATGTTCACCGCCTACGAAAAAAGGTCGGAAGAACAGGATAAGCTCGTGAGCACCTTGACCAAACAAGTTGAAACTTTAACGGCAAGGACTCGAGCAATCCGCCCCCGCGGAACCACTAAGGTCCGCGGGAAAAGACTCGACTTCGCAACCCCACTCAACAAGCCTGGAGCCGCGCAGGAACGACCTTCGAGTCAAAACCCTAGCGAGAAATCTCCCATCGAAAAGGGAAACTCTGAAAGCCCTTCGCCTCCCGCGAAGGCTTCGGAGGACAACGGAGTCGACCAAGTCAACCTGGACCCTAGCAATGTCTCCAATGATACTGATGAGGACGTCGACAGACACCCAAGGACGACCAGAAGCCGATTCACTCGGGAAAGCTCTCCGTTCGACAAACCAATGACAGAAGAGGACGAAATCCTCTATTGGAACGAACAAGAAGAGCTGCCTGAAAAGGAGACCGAGCTCACTTGCAGTAAACACCGACAAGCACGGAAATCTGCTGGCGAGACGTCGGATAT
>NC_027751.1:20708779-20709859 GCF_000695525.1 Brassica oleracea var. oleracea | reverse complement strand
GGAGAATCTAGAAGGAGCAGACCTCGAATGGTTCGCGCGCCTTAAGCGAAACTCTATTGGAAGTTTCCGACAGCTCGCATCGGAATTTCTCAAGCAATACTCTATGTTCATAGATAGAGAAACTTCCGATGTCGATCTCTGGAGTCTGTCCCAGAGGGAAGACGAACCCCTCCGCGAGTTCATCAGGCGATTCAAGTTGGTAATGTCTAGGGTCAGCGGGATAAGCGACAAGATGGCCATCAATGCGCTCAGAAAGGCGCTCTAGTACAAGTCGAAATTAAGAAAATGGATATCCCTCGAAAAACCGCGGACGATCCAAGACGCCCTCCACAAGGCAACAGACTACATCATGATCGAGGAAGAAACGAAAATCTTATCGCAAAAACATAAGTCGGCAAGATCATCCTCGAAAGATGTAGACCCAAAAAATAGGAAGAAGAACCCTCGTAACGACAAGTATATCCATCACGAGGGGGATGAACTCCAAGGAGCGCACAATTACGCGATCGGCTCAGACCAGGGCCGAACCACGGGTAATACATGGACTCGCAATCAAGGATATGATGAAAACAAAATCTGCGAGTTCCACCAGTCCCGAGGACACTCCACGACTAACTACAAAGTCTTGGGAGCAAGGCTGGCCGCGAAGCTACTAGCCGGAGAACTCTCGGAAGTGACCAGCGTGAAAGATCTCATCCTCGAGACCGATCGCCCCCCGAAGCCGGACAGAAATCTTCCCGCGGAGAGATCTCCTCAAAGAAACCAGTCTGGGGATAAACGCGGCAGGACGACAAAGGGAATGATAACAATCGTCGTAGGGTCAACATGATCATCGGAGGATCGCAATTCTGCAACGATACGGTTTCGGCCATCAAGGCTTACCAGCGGAAGGCGGAGTCAAGCGCAAACTGGCCTTCGTGGTCTCCTACCCGAGATGATCAGAACTGCTCAATCACCTTCACAAAGGAGGAAGCCGGCGGGATCGATCAACCTCACTGCGATCCGCTCGTTATAGACCTAGTCATACGAGATTTGGAAGTCGGAAGAGTACTCATTGACACGGGAAGCACGGTCAATGTA
>NC_027751.1:20707552-20708571 GCF_000695525.1 Brassica oleracea var. oleracea | reverse complement strand
TGGGTGTCAAATTCCCGACCCCAAACGGAGTCGCAGCTATCTGGGGATGTCAGAAACAGTCGCGACTGTGCTTCCTCGCGGAACACAAGTTAAGACAGATGACGACTTCTGCAATGGCAAATCACAAACGCACGAAGATTGACAAATCTTCGACCGACAACGTTTCAAGAAACGACGATTTAACATCGTCCTCTGACGCAGACGCTTCGGGTGTCGAAACTCAACATGAGTCTGAAGCCGACACTACAACTCAACAGGAACATCCGGAAGAGAACACTGACCTAGCCACGATCATCACGATCGAGGCGGTCAGCACGGCAACAACCGCCGAGTGAAAACGCTCGCGGCATAAAACAGAACTACGAGATGGCTTGATCCTCGAAAGAGGTACGTAGGCAGCTCGTCGAAAGACGAGTTCAGCTATCCCCCTCTCTAAAAAGGGGGGGGGGAGTGGGTGCGTATACTCGTATACTCCCACATAGGAAAAGATGGGTTATTGTAATCGAAGTCTATAGAGATTTCGAAAATTTTTACGATCAATATGCGTCGCTCCTTTTTAAGACACTTGCAAAAGTCTCAGAACACACCTTGAAAATCTACAAACGTTAATACTCTTGCCAGCGGCCTCGTACGGCCCAAAATCGCAAAACAATCTCACTTCAGCACCAAAAATATACGTATAGTCTTCGAAATAACTGCGAGACGTCGCCAAGTTAAAAATCGAGATGATACAAACAAATTGTCCGAATGCGACCACTACAAATCTTACACTCCGTTCTTCGATTGGCCCCGACGAACACTTCAGCCGTCTTAAACAAACGCAACTTGATCACTCTTTTGATCTTTGAACGTCCAACACAAGGACGAAAGTGCGCTACAAAAAAAATCTGAAATTTTGATCTAGCACTTCCGGTTGGCTTAAAAATTGTCTCTGGAAAGATGCTCGATTCGTACCATACAAGTCGTATAAGCCGAGAACCTATCGCGGACTTTAAATCGGTACGAATCAGGTAGAAATC
>NC_027751.1:20704798-20707431 GCF_000695525.1 Brassica oleracea var. oleracea | reverse complement strand
GGGATGGGATCCCAGAATCCCTGAATCTTCCCATCGATCGGAGGAATGATCGTCTCAGCGTGAGCATGATCCTTCATGCCACCCTTCATTAACTCCATCTCCCTCTCGAAAACGTAGTCATCCGCCCGCGTCTTCCAAAGGCTCCCGACTGAGCTGCGACACTCGCGGAAGTCGCCCAGCGAGTTGAAAGCGTTCTTAAGATTCCCGTACTCAACCTGGAATTGAGAAGCGCGAGTCTTCATTACCTCGGCGATTTCCCTCTTGCCCTTCCGTTCCGCCCTACAAACAGCCCTGGCATGATCACAAGCAAGTTGAGCATCTCGTGCCAACATCTCGTCTCGCATGCGAGCAAGATCCTTTTCCGCCTTCTCCGCTTTAAAGCAGTAGATCATGGCCTCTCTATGGCTCGCCTCAATGGCCGATCCAAGCAAGTTCAAGCCCTATAAAACCGATTGACACGTTATAAAAAAAATAATAAAAAAATAAATTCTTAAAGTTTATACCCCGTTAATGATGCGGGATCCTTCCGCGACGACTTTCGTCCTCCCCGACTCGCTCGTGGCCGGAGGAGCATCGAAGCCCGACGGAAGACCAGCGAAGAAATCATCAAAGTCCGGAATAGGGACCTCGCTCGTACCGCTTCCATCGCCGAAAGCAAGGTCCGGATTCCATCCTGGAAGCATGCAATTGTCCACCAAAAACTCCAGGTCACCGAGATCAATATCTTTCCCCTTCGAAGAGTTCAGCCCTGTCGCAGTCGTGGGAGCGGCGTTGGGATCTTGGTCTTCAGGTTCGGAATCACTCCTTGTTTCTCCGCCCAAAGCAGGACTAGGATGCACAAACCTCAGCGCCTTCCGAACTCTCTTCGGCGTAAAGGAAGTCCAGAAAAAGGGACCATTCCTTAGCAGATCCCTCACCGCAATAATGTCCTCAGGAAACGGAGCAAGAGGGTTGATAAAGGGACGATCGTTCGGCAAACTCCAAAACAGTGGGATACAACTCTCCTCAACGGAAGCAGCGTCTGCACGAATGAAGAAGAAAAACTTCTTCCACGAGTTGAAGTTAGAAGTAAACCCCTTTACCACTGACATGAAGTTCCGAGGAACCAGCCTGTACGTGTCCGTATCCCTGATGATCTGTAACCGAAGAAGCGCTTCGAAGTGGTCGACGGTGAGGGAGAGACCATGTTCGTAGCTCAGGATCAGGATTCCTATGAGGTGCTGGATGCCAAGAGGATTCAGTTGGCTTATCGCCACCCCGAAACGACCCAACACACGGACAATAATCTCGGGGATCGGGAACCACAAACGGCAGCGCACTACGAATACTTCGTAACAAGGAAAGTAGCCCTCCGGGGGAATACTAGCGCATTCTCCTTGACGAGGAACCCTGAATTCCACCGCGTCCAAAATATGGTAGAACGACCGTATGACCTCGAGGAATTCACTAGTACTCCAACTTGGTGCACTTGCCTCCACCGGGCGATGGTTCATGACCGGGAACTATTTTTCTTTGGGAGGCGTGATCGAACCGTAACACGCCACCCACCCTCCCAACGAGCTGGGGGGCTAACTGTTGGGGTCGAATACGGTTACGACGAAGTTAACGGCCAAATCCCCGAAGAAGAAAACGTAGAAACCTTCTTCGACAAATACTTTGGGGTCGAAAACGGTTTTGACAAATACTTTTTCGAAATAGATTCTTCTTTACGAAAAGCTTTGCGGAGGAAACGCGAGTCATCGGACAAGAGCCTGAAAAGGATAGTTACGCAGCGACTGAACACGTGCTCCGCTCGGTCGCTACGTAGCGACCGAGTTCGAGCCGGAGCTCGGTTGCTACGTAGCGACCGAGCTTCGACATTAGTCCATGCATTCTCGTCTACCCTTCGATGCTATCTCCCGAAGACCGTAGCGAACCCTGAACTTGGAGCCAGTATATAAGGAGTCCTAGGCGAGAAGCATGGGGAGGACTTTTTCACATAAAACTTAGCACTTAGAGCGATTTTAGGCAATTTTCCGTTTTTGTTATTCGAGCTGCGACTCAATTTGGTTTTTGCCGTCTTAGGGTTTTAGAACTAGGAATCTCGCCGACATCTCTCGTAGCCCAGACACTTACCTTGTTGTAAAGGCTCAAATGCATATTCAGAATAAGAACTATCTTGCTCTCTTTTCCGATTTCTTATTTTATTATTTGTTCTCGTTTTGTGTTCTGATTGCTTGGCGTGTGGTATTAGCAGATATCCGGGACCTCTGGAAAATTAGGGGTTTCCTAGTTTCCTTATTTAAACGGAAATTGACAGTGCGAATTTCGGTTCCCACAACATAAGCGTCTATCCTCTGACCTGTTACATTACGCAGATAACCTTCCTGGTCATACAGGTCTCCTCTCTCATCAAGTACAAGAATCAAAGTCGCAACCATGTCTCGCGGCTCAGTATCGATCGATGTTCAGACTGAAGTATCGATCGATGTCGGATGGAAGATGTCGGTCGACGGGAGATGAGTGTCTTCGGTCAACGATGGTGGGCAAGTATCGGTCAATGGGACTAGTGCCTGGGTCGACGGTGGTTGACGAAAATCGAGCGATGAACAAGCGTTGTTGTCGATCGATGAGGAGCGTGCTTCTTTGCGGAT
>NC_027751.1:20687195-20704561 GCF_000695525.1 Brassica oleracea var. oleracea | reverse complement strand
CCACAAGGAGCTAGGGAACCTAAAATCTAATGGAATTTGTTAAGTAGGATGTTTTAATGATTAAAATGTAAATTTGCAGTTTTGTTGAGCAAGTAATTGCTCGATTGATTGGTTGAAGATTTGGTGCTTAAAAGGAAATAGTTAGACTTAGGGTTTTTATTCTGGAAACTTGAAATTATAATCCTACAGATGTCTAATGAGTTGCATGCATGATAATGTAGAGCTCAACTACTAAGCAACAAGTCAATCAGCTCTCGCGTTTGTGGACTTGTCTATTAACCAGATCAAATGACCCAAACAAATGTGTTCAATCAATAGCAAGTGTCGATCGATTATCCTATAAGGATATAGATCGATACACCTTTCACTCCGTCGATCGATTATCCAATATGTATGTCGATCAACGCGCTTCTAGTTAAGCTTTATGCGCTGGTTGAATGATGCTCACTATGCTCACTAGATTAGCTCTCGCCTTACTCTAGCAAGAAACTTAGCTCAATTAGAATGGTTTCAGGATGAGAATGAAGCTATCACTTTTATCTAACAATCCTAGGGAAGGTTCTAGGTAGCTAATCTAGAATCAGGCATTAATGACAATCCTAATGATTATTATCAAAACTCAGGGATATATAGTTGGGGTTAATCTCTCATAACCTATTTAAACCCTAAAATCTAACAATGGAACTACTCACACATGGCCAAGCAATTCATGACAGCAATTAGGTAAGAAAACTTCATTAGAATAGTAAATAGATATCAATGGAGTTCCAATCACAAATATAACTTTGGATCTTCTCCCCAATCTATCAAAATCCTAAAAATAGTAAAGCTAGAAACACAAGAAAGCACCCCCTTTGCCTTAAAAATGGTGGCAAAGCTTATATAATTAGGTTAAAACTCGTCAGGGGTAATCTTGTAAATTGGTGAAGACTTGGGCTACAAGTCGGCAGTGACCAAACGGGCTTTCTGCGTGCTTCGCTGTCGATCGATGTTCTGATGTGAACATCGATTGATATTTGTTCCTCAATATCGACCGATGGTCGAGCTCGATGGTCATCTCGGGTGCTTGCTCCAAATATCTCCAAAATGCTCCAAAATCATCACTTATCTCCAAATCACTCCTGATCTTATAAATATAATAAATAGACTCTATAACATAATAATTAGTAGTAAAAACACCTATAAACCATGGGTGAAAGTGGGTCCAATCCATGGTCTATCAATGGTGGCTCCAGTACGCGACATGGAAACGTTGCACCAAAGGTGGAGTTTTCGGATCACTCAATTGATCCCGAGGAGCGCGACTCTTATTGGACGGACAAGGGCGAACCAAAGCATCATCCACCCGGGATATGGTGTCCTGCTTTGTTCTGTGCTAACCCCGCGGAGGGTTTTCCGAGCTCGAGCTGTCCAAACGGGCTTGATGCCATTCGGAGCTTCTGCAAAGTTCCGGAGTCGGTAGAGTTTCGTTTCCCGGTAGTAGGAGAAGTCGCTGAATCCCCACCTGACGGTTACTTAACATGTTTTAAAGTGTACTTAATGCAATGCCACTTGTGGTTTCCTCTCCCGGAGATTATCGTGCAACTCTTTAGTCGTTTCGGGTTAGGGTTCGGTTAGATCAAGCCGGTTGGTTTACAGCACATTATTGGGATTTTGGTGCTAAGTTACGAACGGGGGATCCCCCTTGATGTTGATCATCTCAAATCCTTGTTGATGTTCAAGGGACATACGGAGACAATACAACTAGGTCCTCGGCCGAACAAGGCGATCATAGTCAACTTCGTGTTGTACTACCTTGTTTGGACGCAGTTTTTCATCTTTGTCCGAATCGACAATGCATCTGTGGAAGAGAGCTGGTTTTAGTTTCGATTTGTTACACGCTAGTTTTAGTTTCAACGACATTGGATCTTACAAATCCGTTTCTCATTTTTGCAGAGACCAATCCCTTTCCCCCAGTTCCGGATGGCTTGGCCACGATTATACCCCGAAACGGGTTCGTCGTGCTGTCGCTCTTCACCGTTCCCGATTTCAGCCTGATTTGCCAATCGAAGAAGAAGAGGATGAGCCAAGCATGGACGGGTTCGTTCCGTGTGAGTCCCCAGTAGAGAGGGAGAGGGAGAGGTCGAGGAACCGTAAGGACAAACACATAGTCGTTGATGATGACGAAGCCGGTGGGGGGATGCTTTCCCGAAACTCTCGTCGGAGATTATTTTGATGGTGAGCCGTTTGACCTTGAAGAGTTGCTTGGTTCTAACCCTCCAGAGGCCCAAGGTGGATCCTTCAAAGGGCCAGAGTATTACCAAGGCGTCGAGGCTAGTCAATGGGGTAAGCTTTGTATACTAATTTTTTTATGGCAAGATTTTCTTAACTTTGGGATTTTTCGCAGGGCCTTCTCGTGATGAACCGAGCCCTTGATGCGAGCATCCAAGAGGTTCGCATGGCCCAATTCAGGGCCAAAAAGGCTGACAAAGAAATTGCTCTTTTGAGGGATGAGCTGGAGCGTTCTCGTCGGGATGAGGGAGGATTGGTTGCGACGGAGATTCTTCGTGCCCATAGGAGAGGAAGGAGAGAGATGGTCGAGATTATGAAGACTCGTCGTGACCAGTTCTCTTACGAGTTCGGAGAGCTTAAGGAGGGCTATAAAGCTTACGAGAATTATCGTGAGTGTCGCGGCACTGTGGGTGGACTGTTCTTTACGCAGGCTGTTGATTATTCGTATGACGTCGAGAATGCGAGGCAGACTCGGCGTACGAATGAGAGAGCCGGAGATTTCTTGATTCCTCGGATCGAAGAGAATATTTGGAAGCAATGGGAGCCGATTCCTGTTTCTCCTGATACGGTGGTGGCTGAGACAGGAGTTCCCGACGAGACGGGCGAAGTGAACCAGCCGGTGGTTCCCCTTACTGTCGATGATTACTTGGTGGGGGAATCGATTACCGGGTACTTTGATATTGATGGTTGATTGGCGAGGCCTTCTATGGTTTATCGGGAAAGTGTTCCCTTGTAAAATATTTCTATCGTTGGTTTGTTTCTGGCCGAGTGTGGCCGTGTTTTATGTAGTGGGACTGGCCGTATGTGGCTTCGAATCCCTGCCGTTTACCGGCCGTTGTGTAGTTCGTACTCTTTATATAAAAAGGTTTCAAGAATGTTTTTGTTAAGTGTTGGGAGAAGGATTCGAGTTGTCATCTCACTCCTTATCCTTTTTTGTGGATCGTCCAATTCGTTGCTCGTTCGAGATGGTTGAGAAATTCTCAATGTTTCGAGGGCGTTTAGATGTGGATGAAGAGACATGCTTTCAGGATCTCGTATCTTTTCGATATCATGCCTTGAAACGTCAGAGACCAGTGTGCTGGGTTTAGGGTAATCCCTAGGTCTAATCACGGCTTTAGGGGGTGCGATGACTACTTCGACTTACGTTTCCCGTATCATTTTCGACCTGATTCCATCCCGCTTTAAAGTCCGCAATATGTTCTCGGCTTACACGACTTGTATGGTAGGAATCGAGCGTCTCTTCGAGGACAATTTTTAAGTCTCCTGAAAGTGCTGACAAAAATTTCGGATTTCTTTTATAGCGCGCTATTTTATCGACAAGCGTTTGTAATTTTTTAGTCGTGAACTGGGAGCGTATTCTCGAAGATATAGGCGACGTCTCACTTATTTTTTTGAGAACACACTTCATGTTAGTAACGTATATGAGATTGTGTTTTGGTCGAGAGTCGGAATCGACGGTACGACCAAGATATGGTTTCGAAGGATTTTTTTAGTGGTCGGTGGAATCTGTTAATTATGGCGACGCTTTTATGACGATTTTCTTCTTTGTTGGATAAGCTAGTGTGGAGTTGATCCGTTTTGAGGTGTGACGATTTTTCGAGAGTTTTTGTTTTCGTTCAATAATCGTTTGGCTCGTATACGGATGTTTATCGAAAGTATAACAAGATATTTAACGAAGTCTTTATTGCCGAAAAAGTTTCAAAAATTTTGAGTACAAGGCAAATATTTTTAAAATACGGGAATATACGATTATTCGTATATGTACCCACTCCCCCCCCCCTTTTGGAGAGGGGGGATAGCTGAACTCGTCCTTGGACGAGTTGCCTACATACCTCTTTCGGGGATCAAGCCATCTCGTAGTTCTACTTGTTTGTGCGAGTGTGTTTACTCGGCTACTGCATCGGTCGCGTTAGTTGCAGGATCGACGTCTTTTACCGGGTTTGTTTCCTCCGGTAGGGTATAAGCGTTTGGCTCTGAAACTTATTGTTCTTTGGCCGTTGCTTGAGTCGACGATTCTAGATCGTCTTTTTTTCAAAGCGTTTCCAGTCGATGTCTGAGTTAGCTTTGCCCGTTTGGGCTTCACCATTGCGGTGGTCTTGATTTTCCGTAGCTTGTGTTCGACCAGGAAGCAGCGTCTTGATTGTGTCTAGGTTCCCCAGATCGTGGAAATTCCGTTATGAGTTGGGAATTTAACCAGGGCGTGCTCATGATGACGTTGAAGATGGCCGGGTGATCGACGACCGCGAAGTCGACGATTTTCGTGACTTCTTTCGCTGCAACATGCAGTTTGATCGATCCGAGAGTCATAGATGTCGTGCCCTTGAAACCAGTTAGCGGCTTGGGCGATGGTACGACTTCTCCTAGCTCGACGTTCGTCCTCTTGAGAGTATCGCAAAAGGTGACATTGACTGTGCTGCCTGCCTCGATGAGAACCCTTCCGACCTCGAGATCTCTTATCACTAGTTCAATTACGAGTGGATCGCAGTGGGGCTGGTCGATCCCGCCAGCCTCTTCTTCGTCGAAAGTGATCGCCCCTTTCGGGAAGTCACTAGGCGCGGACCAGGTTAGCTAATTCGCGCTTGTCTCGGTCTTACTCTGATAAGCTTTGATAGTAGATACGGTATCACCACAGTACGGCGATCCTCCGATGATCATATTGACTCTGCGGCGGCTACTGTCGTTGCCCTTCTCGTCATGCCTTCTTCCGCGCTTTTCACCCGATTGGTTCCCTTGGAAAAAGTTTTCCATTTGAGGAGCCTTATCGTTTCTTAGGAGGCAGTCCGAGTTGTGGACGAGTTCTTTTATGCTGGATACTTCGGCGAGATCTCCTGCAAGCAGTTTTGCGGCCAACCTTGCGCCGATGACTTTGCAGTTAACGGTTAAGTGGCCGCGAGCCTGATGGAAGCCGCAGAAGACATTCTCGTCGTAGTTTGGATTTCGGGTCCATGTGTTACCCGTCGTCCGACTCTGCTCCGGTCCAGAGTTGATGGCATAGTTGTGTGCTCCCTGGGTTTCTTCCTCCCCGTGATAGACGTTCTTGTCGTTTCGAGGGTTTTTCTTTTTTGATTTCTGATCCGACCCAGGATCCTTTCACGATGTCTTCGCCGGCTTTTGCTTTGGCGACAAGACCTTCGTCTCTTCCTCGATGGATCGTACATGGATTGTCAAAGGTTATCCACTTCCTGAGCTTCGACTTGTACCAGAGCGTCTTTCGGAGCACATCTATGGCCACTTTGTCGCTAATTCCACTGACTCTAGCCATCACGGTTTTGAACCATTTTAGGAAGTCGCGGAGAGACTCGTCTTCTCCCTGGGATAAACTCTAGAGGTCGACATCGGAAGTTTCTTGATCTATGAACATAGGGTACTGTTTGAAAAACTCCGAGGCGAGTTGTCGGAAACTCCCGATAGATTTTCGCTTCAGACGAGAGAACCACTCAAGCACTTCTCTGCGGAGGTTCTCGACAAAGAGGCGGAATTCGCCGGCATCTCTTTCGCTGTCTCTAAACTTGGCTCTTCCCATCGTGATGTAAGTGTGCTTTAGGATCAGTTGTACCATCGTAAGGAGGCACTTTGACTTTTCCGGGATCCGAAACCTTAGTTTCGGTGATGCAGGTAGTGAAGGCCATTTTTCGAGCCTCCTCGAGGAGCAGGTCGATTTCGGGTGCTGTGCTAGTAGCGTGATGGATCTTGGATTTCACCGCTCTAGCCTCTGCAGCCGTTTTCATGAGATGATCGCAAAGGTCGCGAATCTCAGATTTTTCGCTAGCAGATTTCCGACCTTGTCGGCGTTTGCTGTGAGTAGTCCGAGTTTGCTCCTCGGCCAGTTCCTCCTGTTTGTCCCAGAAGATGGCTTCTTCTTCTTGATTCATAGGATTGCCGAACTGGGATTCATCCCGAGACGCAGGGCTCGTTGTACGTCGCGGATGCACATCTGCGTCTTCGTTCGTAGGTTAAGAGTGACTGCTAGTATCCAAATCGACGCGTTCGATCTCTTCGTCCTTGTTTCCTTCCTCGATAGGAGGAAGATCTTCTGGCTCTTTCCGCGTTGGCGCGGGAGTAGTTTCGTCGGGATTTTGTCCAGACGATTTCTCATGCGCGTTGGCTGACCGGTCCACATGAGTCGTGAAATCGAGTCTTCTTCCGCGGACTCGGGTTGCTCCACGCGGAAGAACGGCCCTGGTCCTTGCTGTTAGGTTTTCAACCTAATTAGCGAGAGAACTCATGACCTTGTCATGTTCTGCTGACTTCTTTTCGAAGTTTGAGAACATCTTCTTGACTTCCTCGAACGCTGCGGTGTTTGCGTCGGCATTGACCGCGGTTACATTCGTTGCTGGAGTCTTCTCAACGTTGTCGTCGGCGGCAGTGCCGTCGCGAGTTTTTTGGTTATTGAGATCGTCGGCTGACATGTCTGATCGAGCGTTGGTGGCTGAGAGTTAGATTGATCCGCACCCCCCCCCCTCTTTCTAGCGCCAAACTGTGGGAACCAAAATTTGAACTGTCGATTTCCGTTTAAATTAGGAAAGATAGGAAACCCTAAATTTTCCAGAGGTCTCGGATATCTGCTAATCCACACACCAAGCAATCAGGACACGAAAGTATGGACGAAAAATAAATATAAGGAATCGAAACGAGAGCAAGAAGCTTGTTATTCTGAATCTGTGTTTTAGCGTTACAACAAGGTAAGAGCCTTCGGCCACAAGAGCTGTTGGCGAATTTCCTAGTTCTAGCAACCTAAGACTTGAAAACCTAGTTGAGTCGCAAGCTCGATAACAAAAAAATGGAAAAATGCCTATATACTCTCCAAGAAGCGGTTTGCTCTTTCCTTTTCTGCCCTCGGCCGAATTTATCGCTTGGCGGAAATATTCCATATTCCCTCGATCTTCATGTTTATCTTTGGAAACTTCACATTTATTCTCCAAACTTGACATTTATTTTCTCCTGCATAAAAGGGATAAACCATCATAACGATTTGGGCTCGATTTCACATAAGATCGCAAGTGGGCTTTTTGCCGCGTTCTGACCCCTTTCGGGCCGTTCTCGGACTTAAGCTTTTTTTACAATTTTATAGAAAGAGCATTTTTGAAGCGACGTCGATTTCAAAGAACATCCAAACTTCTCGTATATCGTAGGCAGTTCAAGGTGTTTAGTTTACCGTTGCCGTTTTTAGACGAGAAATCCAAATTTTCTTCGGGAGAACGAGTTCTTTGCGGTTTCCAAGCTGTAAAGTTCCGTTGATGACTCTGATCGAGACGAAACAAGAGTCTGTTCGATCCGATCACATAAGAGGGAGCTACGAGAATGGGATGAAGGCAGCATGTTTGGTCCAAGTCGGCAAATTGGTGAGTTGGATGGCTTCGGTCGGTCTAACTCGCCAAATGGGCGAGTTGGACGGCTTCGGTCGGTCCAACTTGCCAAATGGGCTTGTTCGTGGACGTATTACAAGATAAGTCTTCAAGGAAGGTCGCTCAAGGCCTCGGACAACGGATCCCGGACAATGATACACCAATGTCTTCACAAGATAAGTCTTCAAGGAAGGTCGCTCGTGGCCTCGGACAACGGATCCCGGAAAATGATACAGCAACGTCCAACCCACCAAACGGGAGAATTGGACCGAGCAAGCCGTCCAACTCGTCCATTTGGCCTGAACACAAAGTTTGAGACTTTGAGCACTCATGTGAAGAAGCTGGAGATGCAGGTTGTTCAGACAGGAGAAGCTGTTAAGAGGCAAGAATCCGTAACAAGAGGGATAGGAGATGATGTAATGAAGCACCACATGAATGCCATCATAGATGATGATTTCTGGTAAGTGGTGAAGCAGGAGAAGCTGGAAGAAGGAGATTTCAAAGTAGAAAGTTCAATGAGTTTCGGCGGATCACATTGGTGTCGATCGACGCCAGATCTCAAAAATTGATCGACGGACGTCAATCAAAACCGATCGACAGTTTCTCCAGAACATCAATCGACGACACCTACGGAGTCGACCGCTTCTTGCAATGCCGTAAGGATTATGACTCACGAGGAGTTCGCAGCAAGACACCCACATCCGCCCAGCCCTGTTTATGTCAAAATCGATCGGTAAACTAATCTTGCCATCGATCGACAGAGAGAGACCACCATCGATCGACAACCTCCAGCGCCCATCGATTGACGCGCACCTCTCACATGCCAAGTGCAGATGCCAAAGATAGACGTCAACCGTCTCAATGCACTGAGGCCACAACCCAAACCTTCAGCTAACCCTCCAGAGACCACTAGCACACATTCAGATGATGCAGCAGAACCTATGGAAGTTGATAAGGCTCCTATGGGGAGAACCTTGAGGAAGAGAAATGGAAAGGTTCCTAAGCATCTGAAAGGGGAAGCTAATGAGAAGGAGATGGAAAGTTTCCAAAAGAGAGTTTTCAGGATTCCATTTGAGAAACCATTCGAGGAGACCTATTTTACCAACAGATTGTGGATGTTTTTCAGAGAGACCAGAGAAACTGAAGAGGACATTAGGAGAATTTTCTGTGAGGCTAGAGAAAAGATGAAGAATAGGATTACACTGAAGAAGAAGAGTGATCCTGAGAAGTTTGCAGTACCATGCACGGGGAAGGGTATTGAGTTCCCACATGCATTGTGTGACACAGGAGTATCAGTCAGCATCCTACCTAGGGTTATGACAGACCATCTGGGTCTAACAGTGGAGCCTTCCAAGGAATCGTTCACTTTTGTGGATTGTTCTCAGAGAAGCTCAGGAGGAATTGTAAGAGATCTAGAGGTGCATATTGGTAATGCCCTAGTTCCAGTTGATTTCCATGACTTGGATATCAAACTGAACTGGAATTCTTCTATGTTTCTTGGGAGAGCCTTCTTGTCAACAGTGGGAGCAGTGTGCAACATGCACACCAACCAGTTGTGCTTGACGCTCAAAGACCCACGTTTCTACTACTATCCTATTCCAGTCATGAAGCCACATGCGTCCTCCAGAAGAATTGATGATCCAGGACTCATCGCAGCATGCCACTGTAGAGCTGAGTACGAGACAGAGTACTCTGCGTCGATCGAAACTCACACTGCAGCATCGATCGACAGTGCTAATCAAAAATTGATCGACAGTGCTAATCAAAAATTGATCGACATTCCCAAGGAAGAATCGATCAACAGTAGTCCAGGAAATTGGGAGAATGACTACTATAATCCCACCATGGCGGCACACACTACAGATACCATACATACAAAGGAGTATGATGAGGATTATGAGGAGGAACGAGCGATAGAGTACAAAGCCATTCTTGCTGAGGAAGATAGACTTCTCCACCATTCCTCTTGGAAAAGGAACGTGCCGTCGATCGACAGAACCGTCTCAACATCGATCGACATTCGTCTTCATTAGACAAGCCGAAAACGAGCATCGACTGACATTACCTACTACCCATCGATCGACACTGGACTCGACCGTGCACGCGAAGGAGATTACTCAACTGGCAGTTGGGCAGATGATCACTATCACGAGAGCTTTGTAGTAGAGACAACAATATCTCAACCACGAGCAAAAGAGCTTCATGAGGGTTTCACTACAGAGTAACTACTAAACATGCGAGAATGTGATGAAGTAGATCAACATCGAGAATAAGCTGGTGGAGTAGATGATCATTTCAAGTAGAAGTATCGATAACATACTCGACCGTCGATCGACATTGACGCCCCATCATCGATCGACAGACGTCCAGAGTTTGGAAAAAGAGCCTACGACCGTGATGGCACTAGAAGATTTCACTGGGAGGAGAAAGATGAGTATGGAGTCTACAGAGATGATCAGGGACATGCCAGAGATGTAGATGGACACATCATCAGAGCATCCAAGGATGATATCAGAAGTCTTCTGGAAAGAGCCTCAATGGATGAGTACATCTACCTATGTCTTCTAGAACATGCAAGCTCATTCACACAGACGAAGGTTGTACCAGAGATCTACACTAAGGATGATATCAATGAGATGTTCTATGGAGTTTGTGGAGCTCAAGAAAAGAATGAAGGTGACTTCTATATGAAGCTTGATGGTGTCTACTACCCACTGAATGATAGCATCAGTTGGTTAACTACATGCATTGAGGAGATGACGCAAGACATAGCCAAGATCCAGACACATCGTGCGACCGAAGAAATCGCACCAGCGTCGATCGACAGACACCAATCAACATTGATCGATGACAACCCACCACACTCAAATCCAATGATGTCTCAACCAGATTCTTACACCAAAGCAGAGATTGATCAGTTGGTAGAAGAGATCTACAGAACTCTGGAATCAGCAGAAGAGAGACTTGATAGGAGAGGGGATGACATCTATTTCCCAATGGATCTTGCAATGAGTTCTTTGACTTCTCAGATAGAAGCAATACAGAGGGAGATAGTAAAGTTTCAGAGATACATCACTCGTCGACCATAGGCGTCAACATCGATCGACAGATGCAACAACATATCGACCGACAGTCGCAGACGACCATCGATCGACAGAGCTACAACCCAAGGGAGGCTTGTCCCAATGGTGAAATCAGATATGTCTGATACACACAACCATGGAGAGGAGATCTCAGCTGACACATACACCACACTTATGAGACATCAGTTCAACCTTTAGAGTCTTGGAGACATATTGCAGAAGATAGAGAACACAACTGCATCAATGAAGGACAAATGGCGCAGAGGAGATGAAGCAATGCGAGACTTCACTGGTACATGGTTCAACAAGCGCAGAGAAGAGATGGAAACTTGTTTCCCAGCAAGTTTCACCTTTCCACATTACTAGCCAAATCACCTCCAAAGTCAAGCTAAATGACTATAACAAAGCGCTGAGTGGGAGGCAACCCACTATTAGGTAATATCTAACTGGTTTTTATTAGTTTAGTACTTATGTTAGTGTTTATAATTATTGCATGTCATAAAAAGAAAAGCAAAATAAAAAGATCCGAGTAGACAATTGCCGTGAGTATCGACCGACAAAACACTGCCGACATCGATCGACAAAACATCACCTGCCGCGACCGATGTCAACACAATTACATCGATCAACATTTAATCTGGTCTGGTATATCGCTCTAACTTGTTACATTGAGTCCTTATGATTTAGTTATTCACATAACTCCGACTGAATTTACACTGGGGACAGTGTAGTTTAAGTCTGGGGGGGATGTTTACTGATATTAGTTTATTTATTAGTCTTATTAAAAAGTTTTCATAAAGAGTTTTTATTGAGTCAAGAAGGGGATAAAGAACTTGTTTGATTTTTGCTTATTATCTAACCAAACCATTCTAGATTTACTAGTTGCAGATATCACTAAAGATACCAAAGTTGATCAACCTGTCAACTATGTGACACTTGCTCAGAATGTTTGAAGGAACCAAAGCTAACCTCCAACCTAATTGAGCTCAACTCTGCTTGTCTTGGAGCTTGCTATAAATGGGATCAGATTCTTCAAATAAGTCTGGAAGGTAAAGCCTTGTGTAGAAATATCACCCTCTCTCTTTCAATTTCGAATTTAGGTTTTTTTAAAAAAAAAAAAAAAGAAAAAGAAAAAGATATATTTATATTTATGATATAGTTAGAAATAGAAAAAAAATTAGGGAGGAATTCGAACATGACTTGGTGGCTACAACCATTAAGAATTGCTTCATAAGAATTCTATAGGTAAAGGATTAGAACAAGACTTGGTGGCTACAACCATTAAAGCTTGATTCACAAATAATCCTAGGATATAGGTCAAAAAGAAGTGAACATGATTTTGTGGCGAAAACCATTAAAGCTTGATTCATGGAAGCCTGTCCAACCTTGGTCAATAATCTTGCAATAAAGCAAATTTTGACTAGGGGAGAATTTAGTAGAGAGAGAGGATATGAATTATTGTTTACCTGCAGGTCCAGATACTTGTTTGAGCATCCTTGCATCTTGTGATCGATACCCCCATGGTAAAGCCTACACTTTTATGCAAGAATTGAGGTTGGTAGAGGGGATTGTCAGACATGATTTGCTAAGTTGTTGACTAGATGAATTTGGTTGCTAGACTAGGATATGGTATAATGTGCTTCTGAGATTAGGACTTTCTAAGGTGTTGATTCTAAGTTTTAAAATCTGTGAGTCTCTGCTGTTTTGAAACCACTTTAAGAGAGACTGCCTGTATGTTTTGCTTGAGGACAAGCAAAATGGTAAGTCTGGGGGAGTTGATAGCCATGTATTTGACCCACTTTTACCCATGGTTTATAAGTGTTTTAACTACTATTTATTATATTCTAGAGTCTATTTAGTATATTTATAGGATCAAGAGTGATTTGAAATAAAGTGATGATTTTGGAGCATTTTGGAGATATTTGGAGAAAGCATCCGAGCTGACCATCGAGCACGACCATCGGTCGATGTTGAAGAAGAATAATCGATCAATGTTCATATCTTGACATCTATCGACAGAGAAGCGCGCAGAAAGGCCGTTTGGACCCAGCTGACTTAGAGCCCAAGTCTTCACCAATTTACAAGATTACTCCTGACGAGTTTTAACCTAAATATATAAGCTTTGCCAACATGTTAGAGGCAAAGTGTGCTTTCTTGTTTTACTATTTTCAGAGCTAAAGGTTTTCTAGGATCTTTAGTAGATTGGAGAGAAGATCCAAAGAGATTTGTGATTGGAACTCCATTGATATCTATCTATTTATCTATGCAGTTTTTATACCTTATTTATGTTATGAATTGCTTAGCCATGTTTGAGTAGTTCTCTTTGTTAGATTTAGGGTTTAAATAGGTTATGAGGGATTATCTCCAACTATAGATTGCTAAGTTGTGATATTCATCTTTAGGATTGTCATTAATGCGTGTTTCTAGATTAGCTACCTAGAACTTGCCCTAGTAGTTGTGGACAAAAGCGATAGCTTGCATCTCACCCTGAATCCATCCTAATTGAGCTAAGATTGCTAGAGTAAGGCGAGAGCTGATCTAGGAAGCTTAGTGAGCATATTCAACCCGCGCGCTAAAGCTTGACAAAAAGCATCGATCGATATTCCAATCGAATAATCGGTCGACGTTTCAACAAGTGTATCGATCGATATTCCTATAGAATCATCGATCGACATTGGTCAATACAAAAACCTAGAAAGCGAGAGCCTAATTGTTTGTTTATAAGTGTTGAGCTGTATAATATCATGCATACAACTTATTAGGCATCTGTAGGATTACAATCCTGATTACCTGAATAAAAACCCTAAGTCTAGCTACTTTCATCTAAGTACCAAAACCCCCAATCAATCAATCGAGCAACTTCCTTGCTCACAAACCTGTCTTTTACATTTAATCATAATCAACCTAGCTTAATTAATTTAATTAGATTTATTAGGTTCCCAAGATCCTTGAAAATTCGATCCCTAAGTACTACAACTGAACCTCTTATTTGAGAGAGTAATTCACTCCTTAGGGTAATTTGAGTGAGATCACCATGTGAGAGGCAGGAGGCCTTCATCAAGGGTAAAGGTGATGAATCAATGAAGCACCAATTGAATGCCATCATTGATGATGATTTCTGGCAAGTGGTAAAGGAGGAGAAGCTTCAGGAAGGAGACTTCCAAGTCGAAAGCTCCATGAGTTTCGGCGGTTAACACTGGTGTCGATCGACGCCAACAGATGAAAATAGACTGATGGAGACAGACGAATATCGGTCGACATCAACTGCTCCACATCGATCGACAGAGGAGGTTGCATCATGCGCAACAGTACGAATACTAACTCACGAGGAGTTCGCAGCTAAGCACCCTCATCTACCCAAACCCTTACGCATTAAGAGGTCGGATATCGATCGACATCATGAGCCAGCTAACGATCGACACGACACATCCAGAATCGATCGACGATCGACACGACACATCCAGAATCGATCGACGACCACCTCTTACCTACCTAGTGCAGTTACAGAAGATAGATGTAGCACGCCTGAATTCACTTAGAAACCCATCTGAACCCTCAGAGACTATTTCAGACAACTTCGGTCAACATTCTGATGATGCACCAGAGTCTATGCAAGTTGATCAGACTTCTGAGAGGAGAACCTTGAGGAGAAGGAAGGAAAAGGTTCCCAAGAATCTAAAGAGAGGAGATAACGAGAAGGAGATGGATAGCTTCACCAAAAGAGTTCTCAGGATACCATTGGACAAGCCGTTTACAGGTTGTGGATCTTCTTCAGAGAGACAAAGGAAACTGAACATGACATACATATGATCTTCAATCAGACCAGAGAGAAAATGAAGCAGAGGATTACACTGAAGAAGAAGAGTGATCTTGGGAAATTTGCAGTACCATGTTTGTTGAAGGGCATTGAGTTTCCGTGTGCGCTGTGTGACACAGGTTCATCAGTCAGCATACTACCCAAAGTAATGGCAGACCATCCGGGTCTGAAGATAGAGCCTTCAGAGGATTCATTCAATTTTGTGGACTATTCTACGAAGAACTTAGGAGGAATCATCAGAAACCTTGCGGTGCAGATTGGTAATGCACTAGTTTCAGTTGACTTCCACGTCCTGGACGACAACCTGAACAGGAATCATTCTCTACTATTGGGGAGAGCTTTCATGGCTACGGTAGGAGCAGTTTGCAACATGCATACTAATCATGTGTGTCTAACACTGATAAACTCTGATGTCTGCTACGATCCAGTCAGAATTGTCAAGCCACAAACATCCAACACTGAAGTTAATACAAGATTCATATCAGCATGCTACTATGAATTTGAAGCTGAATACGAGACAGAGTATGACGCATCGATTGATAGTCAGACTCAACCATCGATCGAAAGTGCCATTCAGCTAACGATCGATAACCACACCAGGGAATCTATCGACAGCAGTCCTGCGAATGATACTTTCGCTTTGCCAGTACACTGCTATCCGAGCTTTGTAGTTAACACCCAGCTACAGACATCGATTGATTACCATTACGGTGACACGATCAGCAGACATGGCGACCGTTCTATTGGCAGTTGGGCAGACGATAGCCATCATGAGAGCTTTGCAGAAGACACTGCATTACCTGAGATGCAATCTGATGAGTATGACGAGGACTACCATGGAGAGAAGAATATTGAGTACCGTGGTCTTCCCATGAACGAAGAATGAGTTCTCCATACATCGCGTGCGGATAAGAAGGCAACATCGATCGATAGCAACACCAAGCCATCGATTGACGTTCATCATATACCAGATTCCGAGGTACAATTAAAAGATAATACAGATTATGGTTATCTAACTCCAGATGAATTTGGTATTTTCAGGGATACAGAAGGCCAAGCACGAGCCATGGATGGACGCATTCTCAACATGTACAAGGAGGACATTGCTAAATCATTGACATGAATGGGTCTAGAAACTTCCTGGACACGCATAACAGAGCAGAAAATCCTCCATCGATCGACGACGCATATGCACCATCGATCAATGACGCATATGCACCATCGATCGATGGTCCGTTCGACTTCAGACGAAGAACACTTCATCAGAACAGGAAACGGAAACATCGCTGGGAATACACAGAGATACCCATACCGATCGTCCCAGACGAAGCCAGTTACAGCAAAGCAAAGATTGATGAGTTGGTAGCAGAGATCTAAAGAGCTATTAGGACTTCAGATGATTATCATTCAAAGAGGCTTGATGACGTCTACTACCCATTCGACAACAGTATAAGCTGGTTAACCTAACAAACAGATGAGATGAAGCATGACATAGCCATGATTCAGAAACAGCTTGCAGTCGGCGCAGGAAGGTCAAAATCTATTGCTGCTCACACTCAACCATTGATCGACGCCCATATCCAAACATCGATCGACGTTCGACTCGCATCATTCGACGATAGGCTACAATCATTCACCTACAGGCTTGATGGTGTCTACTACCCGATCCATGACGACATAGATTCATTGACTACACACATGAACACGTTGCAGCAGGAGATGGACACGATTCAGAGAAAGTTAGATTTTTAAGCAGAACAGTCACCATTGATCGACAGGCGCTCTCGCCCATCGTTCGACAGCGACTATACAATATTACGCAGCCAGCTGGTAACCGAGAAGGTCTTACATGATAAGATTGATGAGACCACTTTCTCTCACGACTTGCTGAAAGGAGATGTATACCAGGAGTTGAAAGACATCTCAGAATCAACACATGCCAGAATTAGAATGCAACAGCGTAGCATTGGGAATCTTCAGCATAGGATGAATGCAAGTGAGGTTGCTAGAGAAAGATTAAAGAATCAGTTGACCAGAGGAGATGAGGCCATAAGAAACTTCATTTGCACTTGGTTTCAGATGAGCAAAGATTAAGTGGACACTTGCAACAACCAAGTGGTCACTTTGATCTTTACTAGCCAAAAACAACCTCCAAAGTCAAGCTAAACGACTATAACAAAGCGCTGAGTGGGAGACAACCCACTATTAGGTATTTTCTTTAAGTTTTAGTGTTTACAGTTATTTATTTTTGTTTTTACTTTTACTGCAGGTTATAAAAAAGTATAAAAAAATAGAAAAACTAGAAAAAAAACAAAAAGAGAGCCAAGGAGCCGTTTACTTGTCATCAACCGATGTGATCAAGTTGTCATCGTTTGACAGCACGACACCAATAACGATCGATAGACATTTCCTTGTGTCGATCGACATCGACATCAGTTGTCATGTCCCCGATCCTGGATAGGATCGTCTGGACGGACTGCGGTGCGAGGAAACGCACCAGTCAGGTCATATGACCTAAAGACAAGTATATCATGGCCTGAAGGTAAGGTTAAGGGAATCAGGAAGCTGGAACCTAACCAAAATAAGGCAGATGCAAGCTCAAAGGAGCTGGACAAGCGAGCTGGTAGCTGGACGAGATCCAGGTGAAGCTCGATGAAGTGAGTGATCAGAATGGATCATGGGAAAACTAAGTCTAGGTCTGGAAATTGACCAAGGGACTTAGAAGGATTGAAGAAGATAAAGGAAGTAAGCTGGACATAGTGTATAACAGCTGGGCGATGCAGTAAGCAAGCTCAATCAGCTAGGTGAAGTGTAGTGCAGCTCGATGTAGCTCACTGAAGTGTAGGTCAG
>NC_027751.1:20664623-20687060 GCF_000695525.1 Brassica oleracea var. oleracea | reverse complement strand
TGATACCGAAGGGATGCAATGGTTAAGATGTAACCACCCCTTCTCCTATATAAGGAAGGCAAGTCTGTGCCTTTGCAGGCACGCCAGAGCTTCCTTCTACACCCTGAAAAACAAAGAATCCAGTGAAAAATACAGAGAGTTGGTCGGATTCTCAATCCAAGACCCATGGTGGTGTGAAGGCCATAAAGAGACAGTTTTGGGGCAGATCAAGGGAGGAGTTGAGAACGACCCTCTGAACGGTTTTGATCATTGTTGACAACACCCAAAGCCTTATCTGGAGCCTGTGAACACACGCAAAAGATGAGGAAATGAGGGAGTTGGCCGGAATCCATTCCCAAGGGCCAATGCAGCCTTAAAGGGAGATTGGTGTGGAAAGCAGTTTCATGGGAAACAAAGAGGGAAGTGATGCACGACCTTTGGATGGTGATTGATCATGGATGATCACGTCTAAGGCTTCCTCTGTGTCTTGGGAACACACGTAATTGGTTAGGAGAGAAGGGGAGAGGCTTGACTCCACTCTCAAAGGCATGAACAACCTTGAAGATGGATGCAGTATAGAAACTGGTTGCATGGAAGTTCCATGGAAGGAGTGATGGGCACGAACCATGGTTAGATCTTATCAATACTGGAAGTATGTGATAAGGGTTTGATGAAGGCATGCTACTAAGGCTTCCTCTGTGTCTTGGGAACACACGTAATTGGTTAGGAGAGAAGGGGGAAGGCTTGACTCCACTCTCAAAGACATGAACAGCCTTGAAGATGGATGCAGTATAGAAACTGGTTGCATGGAAGTTCCATGGAAGGAGTGATGGGCACGAACCATGGTTAGATCTTATCAATACTGGAAGTATGTGATAAGGGTTTGATGAAGGCATGCTAAAAGCAGAGATTGATGAGATGGTAGCAGAGATCTACAGAGCTATTCGGACTTCAGATGATTATCATTCAAAGAAGTTCGATGACGTCTACTATCCTTTCGACAACAGTAAAAGCAGGTTTACCACACGCACAGATGGGATGAAGCAAAACATAGCCATGATTCAGAAACAACATGCAGTCGGGGCAGGAATATCGAAATCGATCGCCGATCACACTCATCCATCGATAGACGCCCGCTCCCGAACATCGATCGACGCTCAGCTTGCATCATTCGAAGATAGGCTTTAATCATTCACCTACAGGCTTGATGGTGTTTACTACCCGCCCCGTGACGATATAGATTCATTGACCAAACACATGAACGCGTTGCAGCAGGAGATGGACACGATTCAGAGACAGCTAGATTTTCAAGCAGAACCGTTACCATTGATCGACAGACGGACACGCCCATCGATCGACAGCGAGCATACATCACTACGAGGCAAGCTGGTAACCGAGAAGGTCTTACAAGATAACCTTGATGAGATAACTTTCTCTCAGGACTTGTTGTAGAAAGATGTTTACCAGGAGTTGAAAGACATCTCAGAATCGACACATGCCATAATTGGAATGAAACAGCACAGCATTGGAAATCTTCAACATACGATGAATGCAAGTGAGGTTGCTAGGGAAAGACTAAAGAATCAGTGGACCAGAGGAGATGAGGCCATAAGAAGCTTCATGGGCACTTGGTTTCAGATGAGCAAAGATGAAGTGGACACTTGCATACAACCAAGTGGTCACTTTGATCATTACTAGCCAAAAACAACCTCCAAATTCAAGCTAAATGACTATATCAAAGCGCTGAGTGGGAGGCAACCCACTATTAGGTATTTTCTTTAAGTTCTTAGTGTTAACAGTTATTTATTTTCGTTTTTAATTTTCTTGTAGGTCATAAAAACAATAGAAAAACCAGAAAAAAGCAAAAAGAGACCCAAGGAGCCGTTTACTTGCCATCGACCGATGAGATCCAGTCGACATCGTTCGACAGCACAACACGAAAAACGATCGATAGACACTTCCGGTGTCGGTCAGGTCTTACATCAGTGATCAGGTATATCGTTTTCCTTGTTACATATTGTCCTTATGATTTATGTTATCACCAAACTCCGACTAGATATACAATGGGGATAGTGTAATATAAGTCTTTGGGATGGGTACTGATATTAATTTACCTATGAATTTTATAAAAGTTTTCAAAAAGTTTGTATTGAGTCAAGAAAGGGACAATTTACTTATCTAACCACTATTTGGCACCATTCTTAGAATTATTGACGGCAGATTGTACTATAGATGCTAAAATAGATCATCCTGCCAATTATTCACATTTGTTGAGAATGTTTGAAAGAACCAAGCTGACCTCCAACCTAATTGAGCTCAACTTGCGTATCTTGGGGCTTGGTATACATTGGATCGGAATCCTTCTACAAGTTTGGAAGGTATTAGACTTAGTGTCCCTAAAAATTTTGGTCAGCACTTCCAGTAGACTTAAAAATTGTATATATTAGTATAATTGTTGCAAAATCATGTTAAATTTATCATCTTTATATATTTAAAATGGTTTTAATTTTTATAATTTAAAAATATTTATATATGTTAAACTATATACTTATACATAAAAGTGGATTTAACATATATTTATGTTCAATTTTTCTCAAAAGTAATGTATATATATTAATCTTATACTTATATTTCGTGTAAAAGTATATATCCGTATATATGCCGTTTAGGCGTCCGCCTATACGGCTAGGCGCTATAGAGTCATCTAACGCGTAATGAACGCCTAGCGCGTTTTAGAACATTGATATTTACAGAAGATTGAGATGATTTCTTGCGGTGTAGAGGGGTAGGACCGTCTCATGCGACCCCGTTATTTCTACTCTAATAGAATGATCACACATTGTTTGGAAGCGAGGGTTAAATACATTGTGGGAACCGAAATTCGCACTGTCAATTTCCGTTTAAATAAGGAAAGTTAGGAAAACCCTAATTACCCAGAGGTCCCGGATATCTGCTAAACCACGTGCCAAGCAATCAGAACACGAAATAAAGACGAGAAAAATAAGAAATCGTAAAAAGAGAGCAAAAAGAAGTCTTATTCCGAATTTGCGTATGAGCGCTACAACAAGGTAGAAGCCTCGGCTACGAGAGCTGTCGGCGAGATTCCTAGTTCTAACAACCTAAGACTGCAAAACCTAGTCGAGTCGCAGCTCGAGATAACAAAAACAGAAAGTTGCCTAAATGCTCTAAGTGCTAAGTTTGCTCTGAAAAGTTCTCTCCTTGTGTCTCTCGCTTAGAACTCCTTATATACTCCCTCAAAGGTCGGTTTGAGATTTCCTCTTTTACCCTTAAGCCGTCATAACTTGAAAATGGAGATATTCCATTTTTCTCGATCTTCATGATTATCTGCGGAAACTTAATATTTATCTGCGGAAATTTGACATTTTAACTTTTCTTACGGACTAAGTATAAACCACCATAGTATCTATGGGGTTTTTCCTTAAAAAGTCATAAATGGGTTTCTAATCTCGTTTTAGACCAATTTGGGCCGTCTTTCGTATCGAAACGTTTATTACGATTTTTATCGATAAAACTAAACTTTCCGCAATTTTATCGTAAATTTGAAGTGATAACTCCAATCGATGGGAGTGAGAAATGATATGGCTGCGGTACGTAGGAGCTAGCATTAAGGAACAAATGATAATGCATGGATTTGGGTCGTACCCGTTGATCGACGTTCGAAACAGTTTGGTCGCTACGTAGCGACCGACCGAGGGGCTTGGTTGGTCGCTACGTAGCGACCGGCTCATTTCGGACCGGTCATTATGTGGCGACCTTGTTTGGACCCTTTTCCGATGTTTTACGAACGTGTTCTTGGACTATGAGAGTTTAGTTTCGATGGATCAACCGAGATTAGTGCAAGATTTCGCCTCAAAGTTCCTTGTAAAGATTTCTTTGCGAAGAATACTTTTGGTAAAGACGTTCTTGCTGACATTTACGGATATTTGGATGTTTAACTTCGTCGTGTCCGTTTATGACCCCAACAGTTAGCCTTCCAGCCAGTTAGAATCGTGGATTGCAATGAGATTCTAGCGTGCTGTTTGGTGATTTAGGCAAGATAGGCGTATTTGGACGAAGTTTACATTCAAAATTATGTAAAAGAAATATATATCTGTAATAAATCGAAATCTTAAGCTCATACTTCTATAAGTAGGCGTATTTGGACGAAGTTTACACCTTCCTCTCTTTCCAAATTCTCTCTAGCTCCTTTTCTCACTTAAACTCTCAAGATGTCTTCCTCCCAAAACGACAAGAAGAATTCTGATGCTGAGATGGTTAGGCCTCCTCCCAGACGCCGGAGTGAACCCCTTCTGACAATGCTCCAGCTTGTGTCGCCGGCTTCCTTTATTTCCGAGAGAAGATGGCTCGTCGTAAAGCTGAGAAGGAACCTATCCATATTTGCGCCGAGCCTCCGTCTTCCCCTGCTCCGGTTGTCACTCCAGCCGTCGATCCTGTGGTTCAGGCTCCGCAAGATGCGGGGGAACAGTCTGGGATGGGCATTTTGTGTGTTTTGGATGCCTTGGCCCAGCCCTCTGGTTCATATAAAACTCCGATCTTGTTGACGATAAGGAGAAGGTCACTGAATCGATGCCTCCGCCTCCAACCAGAAAGGAAATCGTCCTGGCGTTGCATGCTACTAGTGCTACTCCGTCTGTTCCAGCGAGGAGTGGAAGAGGAGGTGTACGACGGGAAACAATGGGGAGCCTTCGCATCCGGAAGGGTCGATCCTGGCGCCGGGAATTCGTGGAAAGGTTCGTTCTTTACTTTGGCTTTTTATTCTTAGAGCGTTGGATTCTGTTTATCCCTGTTTTGCTTCGTATCACTAATCGTCATCTTGTCTCGCAGTTTGTGTCGCTGATCGATGGGATGATCAGCGAATGCGGCTCTGAAGTCGGTCGTCTTGCGAGAGATCTGACAGAGATGCAGGGCAAATTATCTGAGTCTGAAGCCATGCTAAAGGCTATCGAGGATTCTCATTCCGCAAAGGTGTCTAAGCTCGAGGTTCAGATTGGGGAGCTCGAGGGGGACCTTGGGAAGACGGCGAGTTCTTTGCTCAAGGAGAAAAAGGCTAGGAAGACCAAGTCCTCAGAGGTACGTCGACTTCAGCGTCAAATTGAAAGTGGTGAAGGGTCGACGAGCCGTGAGATCGAGGAAGCCAAGGATGTATTCGGCGTTGATTTCCAGACCCGTTTGGCGAAGATCTCCGACTTTATGGGTTCCCTCGAGTGCATTCGCAGCAGGAATTTGGCGCTAGCGACTATCGATGGTGGGATGGCTGCGGTTCAGGCACTCCAGCGTGAAACCCCTTCGTCCTTAGAGGCCGAGGAATCCAGGTTGTCCGCTTGCAAGGGAGGTTTGGCGACCGTGGACGGGAGTTTCGACCTTATCTTTGCTGACCTGAAGTCCGAGTGTTTCCTTCCGATGTGTTCGTAAGACCCAGAGGGGCAAGATCCTGTGGTCGGAGAAAACGAAGGCGGTGCGGCCCCGAGCTTGATTGAGGCGATGGGTGAAGGGGCACAAAATCATGACAGTGTGACTAGGATCTAGAATAGTTAGAAAATCATGACAGTGTGACTGATTGTTTGAACCTAGAATCATAGGATAATTAAGAGGCACAAAAGTGCAATTGATTAACGGAACTCGGACCTTGACTGAATTAGATATGTAGGCGCATATGACAGTTGGTCTAGGAATTTATTTGAACATAATCGATTAGGTCGTTAATGCTTGTCTCAAGAAGCATCGACCGACGCTCTGGCCATATCATCGATCGACACTCACTCCTTGTTCGCACACGACAGCTGGAACATAGGACTTAGTAATTGCATGCTGAAGCTGGATTACTTACTTATTTAATATCGAGTTCTAAAATTGAGCCTATAAAACCTTCAGCATTCTTGATTGCAGTATTGAATCTCTTGATTAATAAATCCCTAGATCTAGCGTTTCTTTGTTACTGTTTACAATCCGCAATCAACCAATTGAAGAACTGCCTTGTTCACCTTGCTTTCATTTATTTACTGCTTTATAAACTATTTTCCTAGCTTAACCTTGATTTCTAAAGTCTATTGTGAGCCCTAGCTCTCTATGGATTCGATCCCTATGTACTTCAACTGAACCTCTTATTTGAGAGAGTAAAAGTCAATCCTTAAGGTAATTTGAGTGATATCAGATCATCTCAAACTTTGCATGATACTCAGTGATTCCATTAGTCGCCTTCAGCTCTTTGGGTTCTACAATTCGATCATCCAACACTTTCTCAAATCTCTCTTTTAGAAGTGTTCTATAGTTTCTCCAATCCCTTAACAACATAACACCATTATTTTCTTGCACTAAAGCTTGGTGCCAAGTCCTAGCCAATCCATCAAAATGTATTGATGCAATCGCTACTTTCGATTCCTTAGGAGTGTTGTCAATGGTAAAAAATTGCTCAGTCATACCAACCATTCATGTTTCTTATCACCTCCGAATCTAGGAAAATCAATCATTGCCAAGCGAGTCATACCCGTGTAAATGTTATCCCCTCCTTGCGCATTTCGTTGTTGATGATCACGTTGAATATCATGTGTAGTTGATATTCTCAGAGAGTTCCCTTGATGAACTGGATCGCCACTCGTGGAAGCTCCAATCTTGTTCGGAAAACGCGTCATCAACTTGAAAGCTTTTACCATCTCAAGGATGCTACGATATGTCTTCTTGCTTTGCGTCGAAAACGCTTTCTCCAAGTCTAAGTATCGTCCTTCAACGTCATCGTCAACCTCGCGCACAATCGCCTTCTCCGATAATGCATGCGATCTCCGGGAAATCCAAGGATCTTGCAGCTTTGATACCACTGATACGGAGAATCCGTATTTTAGATCAATGTTCAAAGTAAACAAAGATCTACAAATTCACTAGCAAGAGATTGATATAAAGAACAACCTCAAACGTATGAATCATATAAACTTTTTCGAGAAAGTGCACAGGAGAATTCCAGAGAAAAACAACAAAGATTTTTTTACAATTTTCTGAATGATGAAAACAATCCAAGAAACATAATACTTAATATCCCTATGTTTTCTCTCTTGCCAAGCCTCATCTTCTTAGTGGAGTCGTTGGTATCTCTCCAACAAACTCCAAAGAGCTTCTAACGGACTCTTCCTCCGTTCTTTTATTGCCACTTGTTGATAGGCCATGGATATTACCCACTTTTACCCATGTTTTATAAGTGTTTTAATAACTAATTACTATGTTTTAGAGTCTATTTAGTATATTTATAGGTTCATGAGTGATTTGGAAGAAAGTGATGATTTTGGAGCATTTTGGAGATAAAAGGAGAGAGCATCCGAGCTGACCATCGAGCAAGACCAGAGGTCGACATTCAGAGGAAATAATCGATCGATGCAACTAAGCGCGCAGAAGCCCGTTTGGTTCCAGCCGACATAGAGCCCAAGACTTCACCAAATTATCATATTGCCCCTGACGAGTTTTTAACCAAATATATATAGCTTGCCAATGTGTTTTAGGCAAAGCATGCTTTCTTGTTCTCTTGTTTTCACAGCAAAAGGTTTTCTAGGATTTAGTAGAATTGGAGAGAAGATCCAGAGAGATTTGTGATTGGAACTCCATTATTTTCTATTCTATATCTATGCAGTTTTTATACCTTATTGTTGCAATAAATTGCTTAGCTATGTCTGAGTAGTTCTACTGTTAGGTTTAGGGTTCAAATAGGTTATGAGGGATTAGCCCCAACTATAGATTGCAGTTGTGATATTCATCAATAGGATTGCAATTAATGCATGTTTCTAGATTAGCTAACTAGAACCTTGACCAAGGAGTTGTAGGCACAAGTTAACACTTGAATCTCACCCTGAATATGTCATAATTGAGCTAGGATTGCTAGAGTAAGGCGAAAGCTGATCTAGGAAGCCTGGTGAACAATATTCAACCCGCAAGCAAAGATTGACAAGAGTGCGTCGATCGATATTCCTATAAAATAATCGATCGACGGTGCAAAAGGTGTATTGATCGATATTCCTCTAAAATCATCGATCGACACCTTCTAATTGGTCCGACATACTGTTGAGACCATTAGATCTGGTCAATAGACAAACCTAGAAAGCAAACGCCGATCGGTTTGTTCTCAAGTGATTGAGCTCTATAATATCATGCATACAACTATTAAGCATCTGTAGGATTATAATCCCGATTACCTGAATAGATACCCTAAGTATAGCTATTTCATTTAAGTGTCAAAACCCCAATCAAGCCAACCGAGCAACTACCTTGCTCACTGTTAGGGGATTTTTGTGTAGGAATTTTGTGAGTACCACGGAGCGATGGACAAGCTTTGATTTGGTAAGGATGTAAGAGTAAAGAGACTAAAAGAGATGTTTTATTAGATCAAAGAGCAGGAATCCTTAGGATCCATGTCATTAGTAACCTACCTACGGGAGGAAGAATGTGACATAAGAAAGTTTGCAAACTTGTTCATCGATTGTGGCCTACCTAAGGGAGGCAGAGTGCGATAAAGAACCACCTCCGGGCCTGGGTGACCTAATTCACTAAGGTTGCCTCTGTTCTTAAAAATCCTAATCTATTCGACTGCAAATAGTGCGACATTAAAAACTCGAGACTTCAGAGGATCCTTAAAAAGACGCAGGACCCAGAGGTCAAGTACCCTCAAGATAAGATCTCCTCTTGGTCTAAGCTAAACTCAACCAAGAAGATACGGCGTTGACTAAAGGAACATGTAATATCAAAGTGCAAAAAAACCCAAGATGCATTCAAAGGAGGCCACGAAGGGCCATTATTCCAAAAGGGTACCAAAAGCCATAGTTTTCAAATAAAGGTCGGGAACATAAACCCCTAAAAAGAGAGAGCAGGAAGCAAAGACAAATTGAAAGGAATCCAGCCTTCAAGTTGAAGATCCATCCGGCTTAACAGAAAGGTTCTCCTCCATACCCGCAGCGGGAGGAATAGTTGGTGCATCTTTGAAAGAAGGAGGAGTAGCACCTTTGAGGCTAGCTTCTGCAAGGGCCACAGTTTTGTACTAATCAAACTCTTTTGCCAAGTCCCATTTTCTTGTCTGCCGCTTGAGCCATTCCCGCATCAACTCCCATCGGGCAGTGATCCTTGCTCCGTTAACGGCCATTAACCGTGGATAACCCGCCTGAAGAATGTGCAGTGCCAGCAGATTGCAAGGCCGATTTGTGGTCACACCACCCTTTGACTTTCTCCCTTGAGACGAGGAAGATGGCTCCAGTTTGAACACTACCTTACATCTGCTCCCGCTAACCATTACATCATCTTCCACGGTGGTCCTGCTGGTGGATCCCTTCTTCACTGATATTGCCTCAGGAGCCTCCTTGAAGGCGGCCATTGAATCCTGAGCAGCGCCTCCCGACATATTTTCTGAAAACATGCATTAAGATGAAACTCGTTGAAGCATTCAAAATTCGTGTCTTAAGAGAAATAAAATGAGACTCACCCCACAATCTGCTACGCTGGAACACCTTTGGACCAACCAACTTGGCCACCTAACGACGTTCGAGAGGAAGTGCCCTTGCCCGGAGAACATTACTCTCTCCTTCCGAAGGAGCAGGATCAGTTCCAGCTGCATAAAAATCAAAATGAGTCAATCAGATCAATCAGGAGCAAACTACGTGTTGGATATCTACCCACGAAGTTCCATCGAAAAGTAGACCCGGGAAGAACCATGAAGGCATATCTCTCCTGCCACTTCTTCCCAAAAACCAACATACTTAAAAGGGCATACGAGCTGGATCAGGTCCGAAGGGACCTCCGATCCTGGCCAACCCTTCGTCCAAAGTGATCAGTTCACTAGCAAAAATATGGGTATACGACTTAAACAGTAATGGGTCTGCACAAACCTGAGTATACTGTCAAAAATACCTAAGTCCCTGCACAAAGGCCATGAGCCCGAATATGTGCAGGGTCTCTAGTGTGAAATGTGTCTAAAACTACATCAAAAACGCTACGTGCTACGAACGATGCAGGGGCATGAAGTACATTTGCCAAGTACTGTACAAACCACAGGGTTGATACAGGGAGGAAAAGTGCAAAGTCCGGGAGCACACACTAATCTCTACTTGACCAGACGTGGAAAGTAGCAAAGTGTGGTGAAGGAGTCACTCCTCCATGTTGATTCACATCAGCAAACAATAAAAGCCTGAGAGTAGCTTTCTGCAGAAAGCAGAGTGCAGTATAACGGGATCTCGATAGTGACCTACTTCCGAGTGGTAGAAAACGAATCCCAAGCCGAGTTCGATAGTAGCTTATCCATGGGGGTGGAATACGATCTCGAAAAACGACCTCCGGGTTTTAATAAACAACCTCCGGGTTGAACCTTTGGGTTCAAACAGTTAACCTTCAGGTTCCAACTCAGGGTTTTTATACGCAAATCCCAAGGATCAATAATAGGAACCTAAAGGTTCAGCTAAACCTATGGGGTTTAAATGATAACCTCCGGGTCTACTCTCGGATTATCAGAATGGCTTCCGAGTCAGAGAGCAGGGTCCAAGGACTCCTTAGCGTCCATGTCATTAGTAACCTACCTAAGGGAGGAAGAATGTGACATAAGAAAGTTTGGAAACTTGTTCATCGACAGTGGCCTACCTCAGGGAGGCAGAGTGCGATAAAGAACAAACTCCGGGCCTGGGTGACCTAATTCACTAAGTTTCCCTCCGGTCTTAAAAATCCTAATCTATTCGACTGTAAATAGTGCGACTATAAGACCCGATCCTGGCCGTCTAGGCCGCGGACAAAGCCACACGTCGCTCGGTCCACACACTGACCGAACCTCTCATTTTTTCGCGCTTTATTATAATGTCGCTCATAAGGCGAGGCTAACTTAGACCTTAACTTAAGACTACCTTAGTCATTCCCTAGCTTAGATCATTTCAACTTATGCACAACTGAATATTGTCTACTTAACCATTGGACTAAATCCAATCTAATACTCGTCCGGTCAAATCACCTCAGTCGTGGTAAGTCTATCCAACTACCAACTAGCTCAAAGGTCGATCCTAGACCCAAATCAAGTCATACGAATCCGAGGTTCCATTCCCCTAATCCATTCGATCTAGAACTAAGCAAGAGTTTCTGGATCATAACTTTGCCACATCCACGGAGCTTGTTAGCTCATCAGCCCAGATACTATTGCTTAATGAACTTATAGACCAGCTGATCGAGCTGTCACACTCGAACTGAGCTAAGACCGAGCTATGGCCAGCTGCCATATACTGCGTCCAGCTCCTTTACACACAAACAACTCCCTTAGGTACTTAGTCATTCAGCCAACCATCCCCACAGACTCAAGTAACCTTTGAGAGGTCTTCAAACAGCTAAGGACATGCAATTGGCCCTTACCGGCTCATGCACTGTCCCATATCCTTTTGCCTTATCAGCTTGTGATACCAAGTCCAGCTCATGGACTAACAATGCCCATCAGATCCTAAGTCAATCAACCAACCACTCCACATGACCCAGAACTGATGAGTCTTGACACATACCTAACCGGCCATGGAACCATGTCCCAACGAAGCCAATCAGTCCTGCTCTTACAACCAGTGCATCCTTTGATCAATCCGATCAGACACCTTGATCCATCATCTATGGATCAGGTCGTCCATCCTTACCCATGATCAGATCACACACGGCCTTCCTTGAATAATAACACCCAAGCTCAGTACTTATGGTCCACGCCACCAAGTACTAGCTATACTCTTCTTTATGGCTCTTAGCCAATGCCTTGCACATAACTTACCAACCCAAGGTTGATAATTAACACTCCTTATGATCAATAATCATAAGTGACAAACATATCACAACACACAAGCATATAGTCCGATAACCTAACACAAGGATCTATCATTACATGGTTGATTCCTTATCTAAACATCAATTTACTCCTCAGGCCCAAATATGACCAATTTTGAAAGTACTCCAAAAATTAATTAAAAATCACTAAAACTCATGATAAATCTCAACTAAGAGATTTCCATAATCAGAATCCAATGAATCAACCCGGATCATATGGATCCTGATCATGAACAGCCGGCTAAGGCCATGGACATCATTCATGAACCGGCCAAGGCCATGGTTCAGTGCCACCAAGTCTGATCCAACAGACTAGACCATGTAAACCTAGTTTACATCACAATATATGGTCTTCAAGTGGCGTGCCATACTTGGCCTTGATCACACCACAAGAGACAGAAACATAAACTGGAAAGTATTTACAAAATCGGTTACCTTATACATGATCGGATTAGATCATGTGCCTTTCCTTATTATGTTCGGCCATGCTCCTCCAGTGCATGCCTCTATCAATCGTTATCATATACTTCCAGTATTGATAAGATCTCTCCATGGGTCGCACCAATGTTCCCTCCCATTGATCTCCCATGAAACCGCTTCTACACTGCATCTTCCAACAAGGCTGTCTTGGCCTCTTGGAGTGGAATCCGGCCTTCTCCCTTCTCTCCTAACCATTTGCGTGTATCCCCAGGCTGTAGAAGAAGCCCAGGACGTGATCATCCAAGATCAAACACCATCACAAGGTCGTGCATCACTTCCCCCTTCAGTGCCCATGAAACTGCCTTTCTACACACATATGCCTTCAAGGCTGTCTCAACCATTGGAAGTGGGATCCGGCCTCCTATCTTCTATCCAGGCTATTTGCGTGTGATGTATGGATGTAGAGAAAGCCTAGGGCGTGGCAAACAATAACCAAAATTCACCAGAGGGTCGTTCTCAACTCCCCTCTTGATTGCCCTCCAAAACTGCCTCTTTGTTGCTTTTGAATGCCTCTTGGTATTGGATTGTTGAATCCGACCATCTCTCTGTTTTTACCTGGTTTTCTTTGTGTTTCAGGATGTAGTAGGAAGCCCTGGCACAGGCACGGATCTGCCAGCCTTTTATAGAAGAAGGGGCAGTTATCTTTCCAAAGGTTGCACCCTTTCGGTATCATTTTTGGCCGTTGATTCAATCAATGGTCCAGATCACACCCATTCGCCTATGGCAGTTACCAGATGTCCTGGAACTGTCAAACCACTCTTGGACATGTCCAAAACCAGCGTACATGGATTGCCCATGCCCCTGGCTCAATCCCAAGAGCCCACCAGCCCATCGGCACACACGGGTCGTCCACATGGCCCGGCCATTGTCCGGACCCGGCCCAATTGCCCAAGACTTGAATACCCAGTTCAGCTGATTTTAGCTGATCCCCAGCTGACCCAGCTGAGTGAGATAGTAGTCCAGCTGCTGGAGCTGACCTACACTTCAATGAGCTACACTGAGCTTGTCCGAGCTTCGCCCAGCTGACCGAGCTTCATTCTCGCATCGTCCAGCTGTCTCATCACTCGTCCAGCTTGCTCTCTTCATCTTATTCAATCTTACTAAATCCCTTGGTATATTTCAAGACCTAGAATTAGTTTTCTCATGATCCATCCTGATCATTCACTTCATTACAGCTTGTTCACAATCAATTCCCATGATTTGAACCAAAGCAGTCCCGTTTCTATTAAAATGTCTATGTCCCATGTCAAGTTCCAGGAACGGGGACATGACAAGTCTCCCCCACTTATGAGGGATTCGTCCTCGAATCCAGTGGTGCTGACGTCCGGTCTCAAGACAAAAAGGTTCCAACCGAACTCTTTATATCCGGAACATGGAGCATGCTCGATTGGTTCTTTCTAACCGATTCGTTGCATCTCCCACCTTGTTCCTTCTCACTGACCACGTCCTGGTCATCATATACACAACAAGTCTCCCCCACTTGATAGATATTTAACCCAAAATCTTATCAAGTGGTCCATGAAGCACCCATACAAATACCTGACTTGTGTCTCCAAGTCTTAGTAGATTCAACCAATCTCCAAGCCACTCGATGCACCAGCCAAGTCCTAGCGAACATGTTCCAATCTTTAGGCTGCTCACTCTACCATGAGTCCTAACAGATTTTTTTGTTTCCTTAAGTCCTTCCTGGACACTAAGGTTTACGATTCCAGCCACCAATTACTGGATCATTCCTTAACCAGCCACAGCCTTCCCCAGCTTGGCCATACTGCGATCTTAGTCCCCACAAGACTAAACCGCTTCAACTTGACTTCTGTCCATACCAGACTTTGTCATATTTTGATCCTGGTCCATTTAGGACGTGATCTTATTCCGGTCCTGGTTCACTCAGGAACTCGACCGTGCATTCCGACCAAAGGTCCATATCTGAATAGGTCGTTTCCTGATCTTCATCCCTTATTGGACTTGATCATATTCCGGTTCTGGTCCTCTCCGGGACTCAACCGTCTCACTCCAACCATAGGCCCATCTCCGACTTGGTTGTGCTGCGACCCAGGTCCCTTCCTGGACGTGGTCGACTTCAGCTCGGCCATCTCGGCAGGAGCTATGCGATATGGACTTTTTGTCATTGGGGCCGTCCCTGGTTCCAGTTCTGCTATGAACGGGTCAGCCCTACCAGGGGGATGCCCTGTAGCGCCCAAAACACATCGTCGAACTCACTAACCAGCGGAATCCCGTCCGGGTCACCAACCCCTTCAACCTCCTTAGTGGCGATTGTGGCCAATAAGCCTGACAACCCTTCTCAAGCATCCTTTCCACTTGGATTTCTGATATCACTAAGAATCCAGAGGTCGGACAAATACCTTGGAACCTGATCGGGGTCTACACCCACTCTCAAACTGCACCCTTCCTCTGTGACAGTCAAGAGTGGCCCGATTCTTTCCAAGCCTTGGAACTTGATCGGGGGTCTACACCCACTCTCAAACTGCACCATTCCTCTGTGACATTCCAAGGTGGCCCGATTCTTTCCAAGCCAGTCCATGCCTATCACCTCATGATTCACAAGGCGGACAACAATCAGATCCGCATGCATTACCCTGTCTGTGATCAACAATCAGATCCGCATGCATTACCCTGTATGTGATCAATACCGGAATGTCTCTAACCAGCCCTAGTGAATCCATCACCTGCTCACCGGTTTCATTCACTATGACAAGACAATCCCCTGTTCCCATCTGGAACAAACCCTTTCCGATCATTCCTGGACTCACAAAACTATGTGTAGCTCCAATGTCTAAAGGTACGTATGTTTCCACACCACCGATCATTAAGTACCTAGATGAGTAGGATTTTGGTTTGATCACACATTTGGCCTCTTGAAGTGGAGTCCGGCCTTCTCCCTTCTCTCCTAACCATTTGTGTGTATCCCCAGGCTGTAGAAGAATCCCAGGACGTGATCATCCAAGATCAAACACCATCACAGGGTCGTGCATCACTTCCCCCTTCAGTGCCCATAAAACTGCCTTTCTACACACATCTGCCTTCAAGGCTGTCTCAACCATTGGAAGTGGGATCCGGCCTCCTATCTTCTATCCAGGCTATTTGGGTGTGATTTATGGATGTAGAGGAAGCCTAGGGCGTGGCAAAGAATAACCAAAACTCACCAGAGGGTCGTTCTCAACTCCTCTCTTGATTGCCCTCCAAAACTGCCTCTTTGTTGCCTTTGAATGCCTCTTGGTATTGGATTGTTGAATCCGACCATCTCTCTGTTTTTCTCTGGTTTTCTTTGTGTTTCAGGATGCAGGAGGAAGCCCTGGCGTGTCTGCAAAGGCACGGACTTGCCTGATTTTTATAGAAGAAGGGGCAGTTACCTTTCCAAAGGTTGCACCCTTTTGGTATCATTTTTGGCCATTGATTCAATCAATGGTCCAGATCGTACCCATTCGCCTATGGCAGTTACCAGACGTCCTGGAACTGTCAAACCACTCCTGGACATGTCCAAAACCAGCCTACACGGATTGCCCATGCCCCTGGCTCAATCCCAAGAGCCCACCAGCTGTCCGGACCCGGCCCAACTGCCCAAGACTTGAATACTCAGTTCAGCTGAGTTGAGCTGATCCCCATCTGACCCAGCTGAGTGAGCTAGTAGTCCAGCTTCTGGAGCTGACCTATACTTCAATGAGCTACACTGAACTTGTCCGAGCTTCGCCCAGCTGACCGAGCTTCATTCTCGCATCGTCCAGCTGTCTCATCACTCGTCCAACTTGCTCTCTTCGTCTTATTCAATCCTACTAAGCCCCTTGGTATATTTACAGACCTAGAATTAGTTTTCTCATGATCCATCCTGATCATTCACTTCATTACAGCTTGTTCACAATCAATTCCCATGATCTGAACCAAAGCAGTCCTGTTTCTGTTAAAATGTCTATGTCCCATGTTAAGTTCCAGGAACGGGGACATGACAGCGACATTAAAAACTCGAGACTTCAGAGGATCCCTAAAAAGACGCAGGACCCATAGGTCTAGTATCCTCAAGATAAGATCTCCTCTTGGTATAAGCTAACCTCAACCAATAAGAGACGGCGTTGACAAAAGGAACATGTAATATCAAAGTGCAAAAAACCCAAGATGCATTCAAAGGAGGCCACAAAGGGCCATTATTCCAAATGGGTACCAAAAGCCATAGTTTTTAAATAAAGGCCGGGGAACATAAACTCCTAAAAAGGGAGAGCAGGAAACGAAGAAAAATTGATAGGAATCCTGCCTTCAAGTAGAAGATCCATCCGGCTTAACAGAAAGGTCCACCTCCATACCCGCAGCGGGAGGAATAGTCGGTTAATCTTCGAAAGAAGGAGAAGTAGCACCTTTGAGGCTAGCTTCTGCCAGGGCCACAGTCTTGTACTGATCAAACTCTTTTGACAAGTCCCATTTGCTGGTCTGCCGCTTGAGCCTTTCCCGCATCAACTCCCATAGGGCAGTGATCCTTACTCTGTTAACGGCCATTATCATCTCATCATTAAATGTTTCCGCCGCCATCTTGAGTTCACCTATGGTTTCTTCCAATTCCTGCTTCTCCCGGTTAACTTGAGTGCCTCGGACGAGGATGCCTCCACCAAAGCCTAATGAGACTTGACCTTCGCCTGAAGATCCTAGATCTCGGGTTCCCTAGCGGCACCCTTACTCTTCTCATCATACAACAGACGAGTTAACTCCTCCATCTCCTCCCGGTTAGAAGATAGACCTTCCTTTGATAGCCGCTTCCCATATGATAAAGCTGGGACAAAGTCTACACCAGAATAAATTCTGTGTAATGTTAGAATTTGTTACGGGAATAGTAGAATAAATTTATTGAAAAACTTACTTGAAGTAGTCCACCCTGGAGAACCTGAATCACCTCGGAGACTTCTCCCTCCGGAAGAAGAGTTTGATATTGAGGGAACACCTTGGAATTCAGATTGACAGGAACCATGGATAACCCGCCTGAAGAGTGTTCAGCGCCAGCAGATTGCAGGGCCGATCTTGTGGTCACGCCACCCTTTGACTTTGTCCCTTGAGACGAGGAAGATGGCTCCACTTTCACCACTACCTTACGTTTTCTCCCGGTAACGTCTGCTTCCGGTAACCATTTCATCATCTTCCGTGTTGGTCTTGCTGGCGGATCCCTTCTTCGATGTTATCGCCTCAGCAGCCTCCTTGAAGGCGGCCATTGGATCCTGAGCAGCGCCTCCCGACATATTTTCTGAAAACATGCATTAAGATGAAATTTGTTGAAGCATTCAAAATTCGTGTCTTAAGAGAAATAGAATGAGACTCATCCCACAATCTGTTACGCTGCAACACCTCTGGACCAACCAAATTGGCCACCTGACAACGTTCGAGAGGAAGTGCCCTTGCCCGGAGAACGTTACTCTCTCCTTCCAAAGGAGCGGGATGAGTTCCAGCTGCATAAAAATCGAAATGTGTCAATCAGATCAATCAGGAGCAAACTACTTATTGGATGCCTACCCACGAAGTTCCATCGATAAGTAGACCCGGGAAGAACCATGAAGGCATATCTATCCTTCCACTTCTTCCCAAAAATCGGGCCTTTACGATTGTTTTTCGAAAGCTCCTCCATGATCGGTAGACCGCTCCGGGGTCTGAGGTGAAAGCAACCTTCGCCACCATTAATGGGAGCTAGATGATAAGCGTAGAGAACGTCATCAACTCTGAAGGAGAGGCATTCTAGATCCCCCAAGTTCTGAATAGCTATAAGAATCCTCCAAGACGGAGGATTGAGCTGAGAGGGTGAGATCCTAAAGAAGCTACATAGCTCCGCGATAAGAGAAGGCAAGTCTCCACTAAATCCAGAATCAAAGAAAGTTTCTTACACGGTGATCTCCTCCGGCATACCGCTGGAAGCATGCTCCGACGAACCAAGAGCGCGAAGAACAACGAAAGAGGAGACAGAGTATTTCTTCCTCCATTCTGTCAGATCGTCATCTCCCACCATCAACGCGGGGCCCACCAGAGGAGGAATCTGAGGAGCATAAGACAGTGGAGAAGGAGCCAAGAGATCATGCTCAGATTCGTCGTGCTGATCCGACGAGCTATCGGATTTAGAATTAGAAGAATCTAATCTCCTCCTCTTATTGGCTCTCTCTGCTGTCGAAGGAACAGAAGAACTCAAACGCTTCAACATAACTAAAATATCTCCTGATCAATAAACCGGAGGATGAGAGCAGAAGATTTCGACCTACACGCCTAAGAACTGGAGAGTATTCGATTTATCAGATCTCAAAAGAGAAAGGAGCTTAGAAAATTGTTGGGGTCAAAAACAGACACGACGAAGTTAACATCCAAATATCCGTAAAAATTAACATGAAATTTTTTACGAAAAGTATTCTTCGTAAAGATTACTTTTACGAAAAGTCTTGCGGTGAAATATTGCGTTAATCTTGGTTCATTCATCGAAACTAAAGAACACGTTCATAAAACGTCGGAAAAAGATGCAAACTAGGTCGCCACGTAACGACCGACCCGCGAACAAGGCGGTCGCTACGTAGCGACCGACCCGTGAACAAGCCGGTCGTTACGTAGCGACCGATCCGAAATGAATCGGTCCCTACGTTGCGACCGACCAAGCCTCTCGGTCGATCGCTACGTAGCGACCGATCCGCAACGAGTCGATCGCTACGTAGCGACCGACCCAACCTCTCGGTCGGTAGCGACCGATCTGCAACGAGTCGTCCGTTACATAGCGACCGACCCAGCCTCTTGGTCGGTTGCTACGTAGCGACCGATCCGCAACGAGTCGGTCGCTACATAGCGACCGACCAAGCCTCTCGGTCGGTCGCTACGTAGCGACCGATCCGCAACGAGTCGGTCGCTACGTAGTGACCGACCAAGCCTCTCGGTCGGTCGCTACGTAGCGACCGATCAATCGCGGACCCAGTCGCTACGTCGCAACCAAGCTGTCTCGGACATCGATCAACGGGTACGACCCAAATCCGTGCATTCTCGTCTGTTCCTCAATGTTAGCTCCCATGTATCGCAGTCGTATCATTTCTCACTCCCATCAATTGGAGTTATCATTTAAACTTTACGATAAAAATCGCGAAAAGTTCATTCTTATCGATAAAAATCGTGATAAACGTTTCGAATCGAAAGATGGCCCAAATAGGTCTAAAACGCGATTAGAAACCCACTTATGATTTTTAAGGAAAAGCCCATAGATACTATGGCGGTTTATACTTAGTCCGCAAGAAAGGATAAATGTCAAAATTCCGCAGATAAATGTTAAGTTTCCGCGGATAATCATGAAGATCGGGAAAAATGGAATATCTCCATTTTCGAGTTATGACGGCTTAGGGGCAGGAATGGAAAAGCTCAAACCAAACTTGGAGGGAGTATATAAGGAGTCCTAGGCGAGAGGCACAAAAGGGAAAACTTTTTCAGAGAAAACTTAGCACTTAGAGCATTTAGGCAACTTTCCGTTTTTGTTATTTCGAGCTGCGACTCAACTAGGTTTTGCAGTCTTAAGTTGTTAGAACTAGGAATCTCGCCGACAGCTCTCATAGCCGAGGCTTCTACCTTGTTGTAATGCTCATACGCGAATTCGGAATAAGACACCTTTTGCTCTTTTTTACGATTTCTTATTTCTTTTCGTCTTTACTTTCGTGTTCTGATTGCTTGGCGTGTGGTTTAGCAGATATCCAGGACCTCTGGGAAATTAGGGTTTTCCTAACTTTTCTAATTTAAACGGAAATCGACAGTGCAAATTTTGGTTCCCACAAAAATAATACCTGAAAACAAGGTTGCGGGGGATGAGCTGCGATATTATAAAAAAGAGAGAAGAAAAGAGTGATACTTAAAAGAAGACGTTGCTATCTTCTCGAAGAAGCCGCTAACCTCGATTGGAGAAAAAAGGGGGATTTCAAAATTTGAAATAACCTTTTTCTAGGAAGGATAGGCGAAAATCCAGATTCAACCAAATCTCCTGGAAAGGAAAGAAGATCTGGAACATTAAGAGTTGCACCAATCCAAATCCAGTCGCATTTGATTTCACTTTTCCAAAGTCCTGCATAGCGTGCAAGGATTCAGCTCCTGAACATAACATGCATCATATGTTCGCTGAAGTAAGGGATCATCCATTCAGACGATCAAAACCTCATGCAAGGAAGTCCATGCCAGAGGATCTTCTATTACCTCAAGAAGAGCGATTAACGACCTGATCCCGACAAGTCTCATCATCAAAAAGAACCCAAGGTTTCGGGTTATGAGCCATGTGAATGAAACCATCTGTCCGAAGAAATGCAAGATCAAGGTTCAGAACCTTGCGAAGTCATCTTCCAGTACGTCCAGCACCTTCTATAAGCCCTGGCCTACCCGGTCGAAGCCGATTCTCTTCCAGGTTCCAAAATTTTCAGTACCTCAACGGAACCTGGAGAAAAGAATTATTGGAGAAATGTCCTGTCTAAGGGAAGCCTGCTGAGATAGAGTAGCCCCGGCTGACTCAAGTGCACAGGTTATCCCCTGAATTCGACGATGAACTCGAGGAATAAGGGGCAAACTGTTGGGGAAAAATACTTCGGTATGATTATTCTCGAGGCCTCGGGCAGGACACCGGCCTCCAGGTTCCTACGAAAAGAGAAATCGGCTCCGACCCCTACTTCCACGTCCGCCTCCGGGAAAAATGAAAGTTTTCTACTTAGGAAGATTCTTCCATATTTTCGAATATGGAAGTGTTTAACCTATCCAACCGACATCTCCATGACAATATAAGGGGAGCCCATACCCTAGAATAAGGGATCGACTTTCAGAGACTAAAAGATTAGAGCTAGGCTGCTAGAACTAGGGTTTAAACACCAAACGTTGTAGTTCCTGCTCATATTATCAATAAAACAACTCTTTAGTCTCGATTCTTATTCTATCAAACCATTCTTCTATTGTTCCGTAGTACTCACAAAGACCCCACACAAAAATCTCCTAACAATATATGTTGGAGAAAAATACACAGGTATTGAAGTCCTCCAGACCCCAGGCAGGACACCGGTTCCCCGCTATGGAGTTTTCCGGGCCCGGTCCCAGGATCCCCCCTTCCTCCGGGAAATAGAAAACTTCCGATAAGGAGAACCTTCCATATTTCAGAATGTGGAAGAGTTTAACCTACTCCAACCGACTAAGGCCCGCCTTAAGAAAACTATATAAAGGGAACCTAAACCCTAAAGCAAGGGACCGACACTTCGAGACTTAGAGATTAGAACTAGGCGGCTAGAACTAGGATGCTTACTCAAAACTGTTGTAGTTCCAGCTCTTCGATCTAATAAAATGTCTCTTTCTACTTTCTTACTTGCAAATCAATACAAATACTAGCCTTGTCCACCGTTCCGTGGTACTCACAAAGATCCTACACAAAAATCCCCGGTGGACGAGCATGACGAGTTACCCGAAGCTACCCAGAGAGAAGCTGAACTCCAGAGGCAAATCGACGATCTGCATGGTCAAGTAACCGGGTTGCATCGAACTCGGGAAGAGACCAATTGTCGGGGTCGAAAACGGTTACGACGAAGTTAACGTCCAAATCCCCGAAGAAGAAAACGTAGAAACCTTCTTCGACAAATACTTTTTCGAAATAGATTCTTCTTTACGAAAAGCTTTGCGTAGGAAACGCGAGTCATCGGACAAGAGCTCAAAAAGGGTCGCTACACAGTAACCGAACGCGTGTTCCGCTCGGTCGCTGCATAGCAACCGAGCTCGAGCCAAAGCTCAGTCACTGCGTAGCGACCGAGCTCGAGCCAAAGCTCGGTCGCTACGTAGCGATCGAGGGTTCGCTCGGTCGCTACGTAGCGACCGAGTTCAAGCCTAAGCTCAGTCGCTGCGTAGCGACCGAGCTCTTCCGAAACGTCGATACGACATTAGTCCATGCATTCTTGTTTACCCTTCGATGCTTTCTCCCGAAGACCGTAGCGAACCCATTTCACGTTCCCCGCCATTCTAAGTTATCTATCAAACTTTACCGTAAAAACCGCGGAAAGTTCGTTGTTTATCGAAAGAAGCCGTAATAAACGCTTCGAGTCGGAAGACGGCCCAAAGGGACCTAAGATATGACTCGAAGCCCAACTTACGATTTCTTAACCAACAGCCCGTAAGCCGCATGACGGTTTACGCTTGGTTCGC
>NC_027751.1:20663254-20663892 GCF_000695525.1 Brassica oleracea var. oleracea | reverse complement strand
CGGGAAAAGACTCGACTTCGCAACCCCACTTGACAGGCCTGGGCCGCGCAGGAAGGACCTTCGGGTCAAAACCCTAGCGAGAAATAGCCCATCGAAAATGGAAACTATGAAAGCCCTCCGCCTCCCGCGAAGGCTTACGAGGACAACGGAGTCGACCAAGTCGACCTGGATCCTAGCGATGTCTTCAACAATACTGATGAGGACGTCGACAGACATCCAAGGAGGACCAGAAGCCGATTCACTCGGGAAAGCTCTCCGTTCGACAAACCAATGACAGAAGAGGAGGAAATCCTCTATTGGAACGAACAAGAAGAGCTGGCTGAAAAGCAAACCGAGCTCACTCGCAGTAAACGCCGACAAGCGCGAAAATCTGCTGGCGAGACGTTGGATATATGCGATCTTCGCGACTATATCACCAAGACTGCGGCAGAAGTAGGAGCCATAAAATCCCAAATCCATCACGCTACCAGCGCGGCCCCCGGGATCGATAGGCTGCTGGAAGGGGCTCGGAAGACCCCTTTCACCACTCGCATCTCAGATATGAGAGTATCAGATCCGGGAAAACTCAAAGTACCGAGGTATGATGGTACGTCCGATCCGAAGGCGCACCTTCAGGCTTTCCACATCACGATGGGAAG
>NC_027751.1:20662477-20662941 GCF_000695525.1 Brassica oleracea var. oleracea | reverse complement strand
GACTACATCATGATCGAGGAAGAAACAAATATCTTATCACAAAAACATAAGTCGGCGAGACCATCCTCGAAAGATGTAGACCCAAAATCGAAGAAGAAGAACCCTCGTAACGACAAGCATGTCCATCACGAGGGGGAAGATCTCCAAGGAGCGCACAATTACGCGATCGGCTCAGACCAGGGCCGAACCACGGGTAATATGTGGACTCGCACTCAAGGATATGATGAAAACAACTTCTGCGAGTTCCACCAGTCCAGAGGACACTCCACGACTAACTGCAAGGTCTTGGGAGCAAGGCTGGCCTCGAAGCTACTAGCCGGAGAACTCTCTGAAGTGACCAGCGTGAAAGATCTCATCCTCGAGACCGATCGCCCCCCGAAGTCGGACAGAAATCTTCCCGCAGAGAGATCTCCTCGAAGAAACCAATCCGGGGATAAACGCGGCAGGAGGCCAGACGACAAAGG
>NC_027751.1:20661673-20662471 GCF_000695525.1 Brassica oleracea var. oleracea | reverse complement strand
AAGCCGGACAGAAATCTTCCCGCGGAGAGATCTCCTCAAAGAATCCAACCTAGGGATAAACGCGGTAGGAGGCCATACGACAAAGGGAACGATAACAATCGTGGTAGAGTCAACATGATCATCGGAGGATCGTAATTCTGCAACGATACGGTTTCGGCCATCAAGGCTTCCCAGCGGAAGGCGGAGTCAAGCACAAACTGGCCTACATGGTCTCCTACCCAAGATGATCAGAACTGTTCAATCACCTTCACAAAGGAAGAAGCCGGCGGGATCGATCAACCTCACTGTGATCCGCTCGTCATAGACCTCGTCATACGAGATTTGGAAGTCGGAAGAGTACTCATTGACACGGGAAGCACGGTCAATGTAATCTTCCGCGACACTCTCAATCGGATGAGCATCAAACTAACCGCTCACAGGCTTTTCAGGCGAAGTATCGATGACCCTCGGATCGATTCAGCTACCAGTCATGGCCAAGGAGATCACAAAAATCGTCCAGTTCGCGGTAGTCGATCATCCTGCCATCTACAACGTAATCATGGGAACTGTTGGGGTCAAAATCGTTCATGAACATTTTTACAAAAAATAAATCATAGAAAAAGATCTATTTTTACGGAGAATCTTGCGGAGAAAACACATTCACGAAAAATCGGAGAAAGACGCGAACAAGGTTGCCGCGTAGCAACCAGCGCAAAAGCTGGTCGCTATGTAGCGTGCTCGGTCGCTACGTAGCGTGCTCGGTCGCTACGTAGCGTGCTCGGTCGCTACGTAGCGTGCTCGGTCGCTACGTAGCGTGCT
>NC_027751.1:20659823-20660533 GCF_000695525.1 Brassica oleracea var. oleracea | reverse complement strand
GATTTTCCTAGTTTCCTAATTTAAACGTAAATCGACAGTGCGAATTTTGGTTCTCACAGTTTGGCGCTAGAAGGAGGGGAGGTACGGATTACTCTAACTCATAGCCGCAAAACGCTTGATCAAAACAATGTCTGGAAATACAAAAGAGAAAATCGAAGTTCGCAACAACGCTGGTAAGAAAACTCCAACCACCACTGCGCCTATGGCCAACGCCTATGCAAACGCCACAGTTCTTGAGGAAATCGAAAACCTTGCTGCGACTTTTCGCCACAGGAAGTGCAATGAAACGAGCTCGCGATTTCTCTTTTTAAACGTAAAGGGAAACGATAAATATTATCAAAACCCGTAAGTTTGGTTCATTACCGAACAAAAGAAATCTCAATGCGTAGGGGTTCTACCAAAACACGTTTTCCGAAAACATTTCAGAAGGGTAAAACTTGTTCTCCCAAAAAACCGCAGAAAACCCCTAGGTTAATCGCGGAAAAAGGAAGCGCAACAAATCGATTACACAGCTCGGTCGCTACGTAGCACACGGCTCGGTTTCTACGTAGCGACCGAGCTCAAGCCAAGCTCGGTCTCTACGTAGCGACCGAGCACGCACAGAGCTCGGTCGCTACGTAGCGACTGAGCACGCACCCAGCTCGGCACACACACAGCTCGGTAGCTACGTAGCGACCGAGCTCAAGCCAACTCTCCACTCGCTACGTAGC
>NC_027751.1:20659010-20659192 GCF_000695525.1 Brassica oleracea var. oleracea | reverse complement strand
TTACTAAGAAATAAAAACGCCTTTGAGACTGCCATAGAACTTTAGGGAACGTAAAACCTAGGTGGATAGTCTAGCGAACTAAGTCTTAGGTGATTTTTTTTGTCTCGATATATTGTCCCATAACTGTTCATCCATATCTTGCAAACCGATCTAAACTCTCCGAAAATCGAGAAACGATCGCC
>NC_027751.1:20657536-20657729 GCF_000695525.1 Brassica oleracea var. oleracea | reverse complement strand
GTCAGGCCTAAAAAGGGTCCTCCTTTGCGTTCTCTTTTGAATCCTCATCGTAACGCTTTTCATTTTGTCTCAATCAGAGTTTCCGTTGAGATTTTACAACGAAAACATGTAGGACTCTTCTTGGCTTGCTTCCACTCGCTACGTAGCGACCTGTCAGACCTCCACTCGCTACATAGCGACCTGTCAGGCCTCA
>NC_027751.1:20656712-20656964 GCF_000695525.1 Brassica oleracea var. oleracea | reverse complement strand
TTATCGCGTTCTACTTTTAGAAGAGCGAGAAGACCACTTACCACAGACCTTTTCGACCATTAATTCCGCCTAACTCACCTAACTTGCCAAGCCACTAGCTAAAACCTCACGCTAGAAGCTCATGGTTCTAACGAGCTGGGGGGGCTAACTGTTGGGGTCAAAATCGATCACGACGGAATCAATGTCTGAAAATCCGTAAAAATCGGCATGACCGTTTTTACGAAAAATAAATCTTAGAAAAAGATCTATTTT
>NC_027751.1:20655027-20656541 GCF_000695525.1 Brassica oleracea var. oleracea | reverse complement strand
GCTCGGTCGCTACGTAGCGTGCTCGGTCACTACGTAGAGTGCTCGGTCTCTACATAGAGTGATCGGTCGCTACGTAGCGACCAAACTCTCACCGAAGCTAGGTCGCTACGTAGCGACCGAGCACGTACACGACTCGGTCGCCAAGTAGCGACCGAGCTCTCCCCGAAGCTCGGTCGCTACGTAGCGACCGAGCTCTCACCGAAGCTCGGTCGCTACGACACGAATCCATGCATTCTCGTCTACTCTTTAATGCTATCTCCCGAAGACTGTAGCCAACCCATTTCATGATTCTCGTCATTTGAAGTCATCAATCGAACTTTACGATAAAAACCGCGGAAAGTTTATTTTTATCGAAAGAAGCCGTAATAAGCGTTTCGAGTCAAACAACGGCCCAAGGAGACGTAGGACTCGAAACCCACTTACGATTTCTTAACCAAAAGCCCATAAACGGTAGGACGGTTTATGCTTGGTTCGCAAGGAAAGATAAATGTCAAGTTTCCGCGGATAAATTTGAAGTATTCAAAGATAATTAGAAAGATCGGGAAAAACGGAATATGTCCATTTTTAAGTTATGACGGCTTAAGGGCAGAAGAGGAAAAAGCGTAAACCGACCTAGGAGCGAGTATATATGGAGTCCTAGGCGAGAGGCACGAGAGACAACTTTTTAGACTCAGAACTCTCGGCACTTAGAAACTCTGAGGCATTATTCTCGACATGCTCTGTTTCCATGACTGGCACCCGACTCTTGGTTCACTGTTGAACTACGTTCGGCTTGATCCTCGAAAGGGGTACGTAGGCAGCCTTTCATAAGGTTCAGTCCGAAATCAATCAAAAACCTTATCTGTATTTTCTTCGTCTTTTGTAATCGAGCTGCGAGTCAACTAGGCTCGAGCTTTTAGGCCGCTTGAACTAGGTAACTCGCTGACAGCCTTTGCGGCCAAAGCTTTTATAATCTCTTGTAATGATCGCAACGCTCTCACGCGGACTCGAAATAAGATCTACTGTTTTCTCTAAACTCGTTTGTTATCTTTTCATGATTTCCGCATATATTTGGTCACTTGCCGTTGGCTCTCGCAGAGATCCGGGACCTCTGGGAAATTAGGGTTTTCCTAGTTTCCTAATTTAAACGTAAATAGACAGTGCGAATTTCGGTTCCCACAGGAACCCCATGGCTCAACGCTATGCAAGCCGTTCCATCGACATAAATTCCTGACCCCAAACGGAGTCGCAGCTATCTGGGGATGTCAGAAACAGTCGCGACTGTGCTTCCTCGCGGAGCACAAGTTAAGACAGATGACGACCTCTGCAACGGCAAATTGCAAACGCACGAAGATTGATAAATCTTCGACCGACAACGTTTCAAGAAAAGATGATTTAACATCGTCTGCTGACGCAGACGCTTCGGGTGTCGAAACTCAACATGAATCCGAAGCCGACACTACAACTCAACCGGAACATCTGGAAGAGAACACTGACCCAGCCACGATCATCACGATCAAGGCGGTCAGCACGGC
>NC_027751.1:20650050-20654331 GCF_000695525.1 Brassica oleracea var. oleracea | reverse complement strand
GGTCTCAGACATCTCAAAGACATGATATCTAAATGTTACGAGATCCTAAAACATGTCTCTTCGTTCATATCTCAACGTTCCCGAAATATCTTAAATTATTTTTACGAAAACTCACGTCTCGAACAAACTAACAGATTGAACGCCTCAATGAAGTTAAATATGAGACGACAACTCATGTTTACTTCAAACCCACTCTAAACAAAGTAACTCAAACAAGCATCCATTATATAAACCGCATAGCGGTAGGGGTTCAAAGCCTCCAACGGCCAGTCCTGACAAATACGGCCAAAATAGGCCCATACAAAGTTCGAAGGCCACACTCGGCCAGACATACGTGAACAAAGGCCACACTCGGCCGCTAAATACTAGATAAAGGGAAAAACTCCTTCCCGTCACAGATCAAAGTTAACGTGCCCATACAAAGTTCGAAGGCCACACTCGGCCAGACATACGTGAACAAAGGCCACACTCGGCCGCTAAATACTAGATAAAGGGAAAAACTCCTTCCCGTCACAGATCAAAGTTAAAGTTCCCGGACAAGGAAGCTCCGAATGCATCCGCGGGATAGTTCACTTCCTCATCGTCGCCGGCAAAATCAGTCGTGGTTTCTACGGTATCAGGAGAAACCGGGATGGGATCCCAGAATCCATGAATCTTCCCATCGATCGGAGAAATGAGCGTCTCAGCGTGCGCATGATCCTTCATGCCACCCTTCATTAACTCCATCTCCCTCTCGAAAACGCCTTCGTCTTCCAAAGGCTCCCGACGGAGCCGCGACACTCACGGAAGTCGCCCAGCGTGTTGAAAGCGTACTTAAGATTCCCGTACTCGACCTGGAATTGAGAAGCGCGAGTCTTCATTAGCTCGGCAATTTCCCTCTTGCCCTTCCATTCCGCCCTACGAACAGCCCTGGCATGATCACGAGCAAGTTGAGCACCTCGCGCCAACATCTCGTCTCGCATGCAAGCAAGATCCTTTTCCGCCTTCTCCGCTTTAAAGCGATAGATCATTGCCTCTCTATGGCTCACCTCAATGGCCGATCCAAGCAAGTTGAAGCCCTATAAAACCGATTGACACGTTAATGATACGAGATCCTTCCGCGACGACTTTCGGCCTCCCCGACTCGCTCGTGGCCGGAGGAGCATCGAATCCCGATGGAAGACCAGAAGAAATCATCAAAGTCCGGAATAGGGACCTCGCTCGTACCGCTTCCATCGCCGAACGCAAGGTCCGGATCCCATCCAGGAAGCATGCAATCGTCCACCGAAAACCCCAGGTCACTGAGGTCAATATCTTTCCCCTTCGAAGAGTTCAGCCCCATCGCAATCGTGGGAGCGGCATCGGGACCTTGGTCTTTATGTTCGGAATCACTCCTTGTTTCTCCGCCCGGAGCAAGTCTAGGATGCACAAACCTCAGCGCCTTTCGAACTTTCTTCGGCGTAAAGGAAGTCCAGAAAACAGGACCATTCCTGAGCAGATCTCTCACCGCAATAATGTCCTCAGGAAACGGAGCAAGATGGTTGATAAAGGGATGATCGTTCGGCAACCTCCAAAACAATGGGATACAACTCTACTCAACGGACGCGGCGTCTACACGAACGAAGAAGAAAAACTTCTTCCACGAGTTGAAGTTAGAAGTAAACCCCTTTACCACTGACATGAAGTTCCGAGGAACCAGCCTGTACGTGTCCGTATCCTTGATGATCTGTAACCGAAGAAGCGCTTCGAAGTGATCGACGGTGCGGGAGAGACCATGCTCGTAGCTCAGGATCAGGATTCCTATGAGGTGCTGGATGCCAAGAGGATTCAATTGGCTTATCGCCACCCCGAAACGACCCAACACACGGACGATAATATCGGGGATCGGGAACCCCAAACGGCAGCGCACTACGAATGCTTCGCAACACACGGACAATAATCTCGGGGAGCTAACTGTTGGGGCCGAAAACGGTTACGACGAAGTTAACGTCCAAATCCCCGAAGAAGAAAACGTAGAAACCTTCTTCGACAAATACTTTTTCGAAATAGATTTTTCTTTACGAAAAGCTTTGCGGAGGAAACGCGAGTCATTGGACAAGAGCTCGAAAAGGGGTCGCTACGCAGCGACCGAACATGTGCTCCGCTCAGTCGCTACGTAGCGACCGAGCTCGAGCGTTCGCTCGGTCGCTACGTAACATAGCGACCGAGCTCTTCCGAAACGCTGATACGACATTAGTCCATGCATTCTCGTCTACCATTCGATGCTATCTCCCGAAGACCGTAGCGAACAATAGCGACCAAGCTCGAGCCGGAGCTCGGTCGCTAAATAGCGACCGAGCTCGAGCAGAAGCTCGGTCGCTACGTAGCGACCGAGTGTTCATCCGCTCGATCGCTACGTAGCATCGAGGATCATGACGGTTTATGACTTCTTAACCAACAGCCCGTAAGCCGCATGACGGTTTACGCTTGGTTCGCAAGGACAGATAAATGTCAAGTTTCCGCGGATAAATACGAAATTTTGAAGATAATTACGAAGATCAGAATAAATGGAATATCTCCATTTTTATGCTATGGCGGCTTAAGGGCAGAAGGGGAAAAGCGTAAACCGACCTTGGAGCCAGTATATAAGGAGTCCTAGGCAAGAGGCATGGGGAGGGAGCTTTTTCAGAGCAAACTTAGCACTTAGAGCGATTTTAGGCAATTTTCCTTTTTTGTAATTCGAGCTGCGACTCAATTAAGTTTTTGCCGTCTTAGGGTTTTAGAACTAGGAATCTCGCCGACAGCTCTCGTAGGCCAGGCACTTACCTTGTTGTAAACGCTCAAACGCAGATTCGGAATAAGAACTATCTTGCTCTCTTTTTCGATTTCTTATTTTATTACTGTTCTCGTTTCGTGTTCTGATTGCTTGGCGTGTGGTATTAGCAGATATTCGGGACCTCTGGGAAATTAGGGTTCTCCTACTTTCCTAATTTAAACGGAAGTCGACAGTGCGAATTTTGGTTCCCCCAATCCTGAGCTTTCCTCGGAGTTCCAGATCCTGAAGGAAAAGCTCAACGAACACTCCAAGCAACTGGAGTAGAGCGCCGAGAAGCTCAGCCAGTTCGAATCGGAGAATCTTACCCTCCGAGATGAGAACCAATCCCTTAACGCGGCAAGTAACAAGAAGCGTCGATTCCGAACTCAGGCTCGCCCTATGCCGACTCTGAAAAAACCCAACTCCGAGACAGGCAAGAACCTCCCATCTACGGCGCTGGGAGGAGACGCATCTACGCGAGAAAAGGCCAAGGATTTTCAGACCTACGACGCGGAGGACAGCGACTCGGCATCCGAGCCTGATAAGGAAGCATCAGACGGAGCAGCGAGAACGGAGTCTCCTATGATCGCTCACCTTCACCAGATATTCTCCGATAGGCTTGACGCCATGCAGTCCATGGTAGAGAGACTCCCGGGGGTAGCTCCCCCCATCCGGAAGAGCAACCCTGACTCCTACGCCGATACTCCTTTCACGGATGAGATCACCTTGATCGAGATGCCCATGAAGTTCTCTTTGCCCAGCATAAAGGTGTACGACGGCACCACAGATCCGGATGGCCACGTCGCCCAATACAAACAAAGGATCCTCGCCGTAGCACTCCCAAAGGGGCACACGAAGCTACCATGTGCAAGGGTTTTGGCTCCACCCTGACCGGACCCGCTCTACAGTGGTATATCAACTTACCCTCCAGGTCCATAGCCTCCTGATACCACTCAAATTACCCTAAGGAGTGAATTACTCTCTCAAATAAGAGGTTCAGGTGCAGTACTTAGGGATCGAATCCACAAGGAGCTAGGGAACCTATTAAATCTAGTCAAATTATTAATTCTAAGTGTTTGTTGTTTTTTGGTTTATAAGTAAATAGCAATCCTAATTGAGCAAGTCTATTGCTCGACTAACAAGATGATTGGGGGTGTAACTTATTGAAGATATTAGAAGCAGGGTTTCTATTCAGGTGTTGGAATTTATAATCCTATAGATACCTAACAGTTGCATGCATGATATATTAAAGCTCAACTCCTTAATCACAGTGATCAGTGATGGCAATGTTTCACTAGTTAACTCACTAGATCCTGGATCTCAACTGACGCCTTTTGATCACAAGAAAGTGTCGATCGATGATCCTATAGGGATATCGATCGATACACCTTTCGCAATATCGATCGATTGTCAGAAGACAATATTGATCGATGCTTATAGCTAAGCCCTAAGCGCAGGTTTATAATGCTCACTAGTCTCCTAGATCAGCGGTTAGCATCTCTCTAGCA
>NC_027751.1:20649678-20650014 GCF_000695525.1 Brassica oleracea var. oleracea | reverse complement strand
GATGGTCAAGGATGCTTGACTCATGCTAATTCCTAGGTTCATGTTCTAGTTAGCAAGGTTAAAACAAGCATTAATGAACAATCAATCAATGAATATCACAACTTAGCAAATCTATAGTTGGGGCTAATCCCTCTAACCTATTTGAACCACGAATCTTACAAGTGAACTACTCAGACATAGCTAAGCAATTCATGACACAAAATATAGATAAAAACTGCATAGAATAGAATAGATGAATCAATGGAGTTCCAATCACAAATCTCTCTATGATTTTCTCTCCTAAAACTCTCTGCTGAAAATAAGAATACAATGGTGGCCAAAAGCTCTCTTGCCTCC
>NC_027751.1:20648037-20649278 GCF_000695525.1 Brassica oleracea var. oleracea | reverse complement strand
AAAAGCACATTATGCATTATCCTAGCTTAGCAACCAAATTCAACTAGTCTACAACTCAGCAAATATTGTCTAACATTCCCTTCTACTAACCTCATTTCTTAGCATAAATATAAAAGTGAATGCTTTACCTTGGGAGTATCGACCACAGGATGCAAGGATTTTCAGATAAGTATCTAGAACTGCAGGTAAAAGTTAGTTCATAAATTCTCTCTCTCTAATTTCTCTCTTGAGTCAAAGTCTGCTTATATTGCAAGATCAGTGACCAAGATTGGATGAATCAAGACTTAATGGTGGTTGCTACCAAGCCCTGTTTACTTCTTTTTGACCTATATTCAAGAATTCTTTGTGAAGCGAGCCTTGAAGATTGCCGCTTCCAAGTCACGTTCGAATTCTTTTATTGGAATCTTTATGAATCAAGCCTTAATGGTTTTAGCCACCAAGTCATGTTAAGATTCCTCCTAACTAAATCCTAAGTCCTAATTAAGTAATAAATTTCGGTTTTTTATTTATTTATTTTTTTAACTAACTAACTACTCTAGGGTCGAAATAGAGAGAGAGAGAGAGGAAATGTGATAAATGAATCTACACAAAGCGTTACCTTCCAGACTTGTCTGAAGAATCCGATCCCATGTATACAAAGCCCCAAGACAGGCGATTATGTTAGGTTTAGTATTGGAGGTCAGCTTTGGTTCCTTCAAACAATCAAGGCAAGTGTTTATAGTTGACAGGTTGATCTACTTTAGCATCTTTAGTACTATCGGCAATCAGTAAATCTAGAATGATGCTAAAGAGTGGTTAGACATTCAAGTATAAATCAATAATAAGATCATAGTCCCTTTCACACAGCTAAGCATAATTTATTAAAAATCTTTTTATAAGAATCAGAATAAATTATATCCGTAAACCTCCCCCAGACTTAAATTACACTGTCCCAGTGTAACAAAGTCGGAGTTATGGTGGAAACTAAAGCATAAGTACTCAATGTAACAAGTTAGAAAGATAAACCTGACCGGAGTGGGAATCGATCGATGTGCATCGGTATGCATCGATCGTCGTATGTGATTGTAGGTCGATCGATGTCGACGTCTCGTCCACGGTCGATATGGTGATCATCCTACTTGGGTCTTGCAATAAATCTGAAAGAATGAAAACAAAAATAAATATTTGTAACTAAGAAAACCAAATAAAATTACTTAATAGTGGGTTGCCTCCCACTCAGCACTTTGTTATAGTCATTTAGC
>NC_027751.1:20646926-20647631 GCF_000695525.1 Brassica oleracea var. oleracea | reverse complement strand
AAGCGTGCCAATGTCCCTCTGGACATTCATCATCTGTGTAGACAAGGTGTCCAAGTATCGCATGATAGGTGAGGTAAAACGGTCATGCATATCCTCGTATGTTTGTAACCTATTTTCCATGGCTGCGAACTTGCTGTCGATCGATGTGATGGTGCATATATCGATCGATGTGGCTGGTTGTTGGTCCTTCTTGCGAATGATGTCCAAATCTTGCTGAAGCAGATCAATTCTCGTGCTTAACCAGTCCACGTTGTTGTTGAGAGGGCTGTATACGTCGTAAATCTTCGTGGTTATGTATGCGATCTCCCATTCATCCTTATTATCTGCCAAACTTTCCGGTTCTGCAGGAATCTGGGATGTCTGTGGCTTGACGTCGATCGATGTTGCTTTGTTGGCGTCGATCGATGGTGATGTCGTAGCTTCTTTCTCAAGAATGTGCTGCATACTCTCAATCTCGGTCCTTATCTATGCCATACTTCTGAAAAGCTCATTGTAACCTCTGTCCAAAGGTTGATAAGTGTCATCTACCAATGTCTGATAATGCTCACTAGTCTCCTAGATCAGCAGTTAGCATCTCTCTAGCAGTCCTAGCATGACATATTAGATTCAGGACTGGATGATCAAGGATGCTTGACACATGCAAATTCCTAGGTTCATGTTCTAGTTAGCAAGGCTAAAACAAGCATTAAGAACAATCAATCAATG
>NC_027751.1:20644797-20645297 GCF_000695525.1 Brassica oleracea var. oleracea | reverse complement strand
AATCTGTACCTCAAGGTCTCTTATGATGCCTCCTGAGCTTCTTTCTGAATGATCCACGAAGGTGAAAGATTCTGATGATGGCTCTATTTTCAGACCCAGCTGGTCAGCCATAACCTTAGGTAGTATGCTGACTGATGCTCCTGTGTCACAAAGTGCATTGGGAAATTCAATACCCTTCACCACACATGGTATTGCGAACTTCCCAGGATCACTCTTCTTCTTCAATGTGATCCTTAGTTTCATCCATTCCCTGACATGATGAAACATTCTCCTTGTTGGGGTCAAAAACGGTTACGACGGAATTACCACCCGAAAATCCTCGGAGATCGTATTTCCGAAAGAGATAGTAAAAAGGAAGATGTAACTTTCGTAAAATATAACCAAACATGAAGTTTTTACGAAGAAGTATCCTTGAAGATTCAAACCAAACTAACCAAGCTCGACCGTTGCGTAATTACCACGCATACACGCTGTCCGGTCGCTGCGTAGCAACCAAGTCC
>NC_027751.1:20644691-20644766 GCF_000695525.1 Brassica oleracea var. oleracea | reverse complement strand
ACGCTACGTAGCGACCGAGCTCGAGCCGAAGATCGGTCGCTACGTAGCGACCGAGCGATCATCCCGCTCGGTCGC
>NC_027751.1:20643563-20644591 GCF_000695525.1 Brassica oleracea var. oleracea | reverse complement strand
GAGTCTTCATCACCTCGACGATTTCCCTCTTGCCTTTCCTTTCCGCACTGCGAATGGCCCGCGCATGATCACGAGTAAGTTGCGCCTCTCGCTCCAACATCTCGCCTTGCACGCGAGCGAGATCCCGCTCCGCTTTCTCCGCTTTGAAGCGGTAGACCATGGCTTCTCTATGGCCCGCCTCAATGGCCGAGCCCAGCAAGCTCAGGCCCTGCAAAATCGATTGACATGTTATAAATATATATATACATAGGACAATCACCAAAAAATTCTCAAAAAATTAACCCCATTGATGATGCGAGATCCTTCCGTAACGACTCTCGGCCTCGCCGATTCTTTCGTAGGAGGAGGAACATCGAAACCCGGTGGCAGATCAGCAAAGAATTCATCGAAATTCGGAATAGGGACCTCGCTCGAACAACTCCCATCACCTTTAAGCAAGGTTCGGATCCCATCCTGGAAGCATAGAGTCATCCATCGAAAGAGCGACCGAGCTCGAGTCAAAGCTCGACCGAGCGCTCGTCCAGCTCGGTCTCTACGTAGCGACCGAGCTCGAGCCAAAGCTAGCGACCGAGCGATCGTCCCACTCGGTCGCTACGTAGCGACCGAGCTTCGCTACGTAGCGACCGAGCGTTCGTCCCGCTCGGTCTCTACGTAGCAACCGGGCTCGAGCCAAAGTTCAGTCGCTGTGTAGCGATTGAACCATTCCGAACATCGATACGACATCAATCCATGCATTCTCGTCAAACCTTCGAATGCTATCTCCCGAAGACCGTAGTATACGACATCTATCCATGCATTCTCGTCAAACCTTCGAATGCTATCTCCCGAAGACCGTAGCAAGCTCAGTCCATGTTTTCCGCTATTCAAATTCATCGATCAAACTTCGCGGATTAGAAACCGCGGAAAGTTCGTTCTTTATCAAAAAGAATTCGTAGTAAACGTGTCGAGTTGGAAGACGGCCCAAAGGGATCTAAAACACGACTTGAGGCCCATCCTACGATTTCTTAACCAAAAGCCCGTAAACCGCA
>NC_027751.1:20643374-20643454 GCF_000695525.1 Brassica oleracea var. oleracea | reverse complement strand
CCTATGACGAGGGCAGAAGAGTAAAAGCGTAAACCGACCTTGGAGCTAGTATATAAGGAGTCCTAGGCGAGGAGCATGGC
>NC_027751.1:20642747-20643178 GCF_000695525.1 Brassica oleracea var. oleracea | reverse complement strand
CTGCTCTCTTTTTCGATTTCTTATTCTTATCGTTGTTATTCTCATGTTCTGATTGCTTGACGTGTGGTAATTAGCAGATATTCGGGTCCTCTGGGAAATTAGGGTTTTCCTAGTTTCCTTATTTAAACGGAAATTGATAGTGCGAATTTCGGTTCCCACACTCCTAATGTCCTCCTCAGTCTCCTTAGTCTCTCTGAAGAACATCCACAACCGGTGTGTGTAATAAACTTCATCAAAAGGTTTCTCCACTGGGATTCTGAGGACTCTCTTAGTGAAACCATACATCTCCTTCTCATTAGCTTCCCTCTTAAGGTTCTTAGGAATCTTCTCCTTTCTTTTCCTTAACCTTCTTCCTTCAGTTGCGTCATCAACTTTCATAGGCTTTGGTGTAGTGTATGAAGGGTTGGTTGTAGGTTCTGGTGGGTTTGCTA
>NC_027751.1:20642065-20642504 GCF_000695525.1 Brassica oleracea var. oleracea | reverse complement strand
TTTTCCTTAACCTTCTTCCTTCAGTTGCCTCATCAACTTTCATAGGCTCTGGTGTAGTGTCTGAAGGTTGGATGTAGGTTATGGTGGGTTTGCTAAAGGTTTAGGTGGTGGTCTGAGTGCGTTGATTCGATCACTATCAATAGAAGGTAATCGTACTCGGTAGGTGAGAGGTGCCCGTCGATCGATGGGAGATGAGGGGGGTTGATCGATATCAGTCTCTCTCTGTCGGTCGACTGCTGGCTAATGCCGTCGATCGATTTTGACGTAGAAAGGGCAGGGTGGGTGAGGATGTTTTTCTGCGAATTCCTCATGAGTCATGATCCGAACTGCACTACTCTCCGCAGTCGATTTAACAGATGATGTCGATCGATGGTTAGAGTAATCCGTCGATCGATCTTCGTCATGGTCTGTCGAGCGATGTGCATCCATTGACATCGGT
>NC_027751.1:20641315-20641914 GCF_000695525.1 Brassica oleracea var. oleracea | reverse complement strand
TGAACCACTTGCATTTCAAGCTTCCTCACCTGAGTCCCTAAGGTCTCAATTCTCGTGTTCAGACTGTTGTAGGCGGAATCTATCTTCCCATTGAAGTCCACAGTGAGTTGTTGATGTTCTTCCAGAACTCTGTCATGCATTGCTTCAATCTTGCTTTCCTGAGTCTGTGGTGGTGGATTATGGTAAAATGAGTTTCCATAGCCTCTGCTGTTGTTGCTGAAAGGTTTCTGGAACTGTTAACTCTGGTTACTCCTCTGACCATTGCCATAGAAGTTTCTGTTTCCACCCTGGTTTCCAGACCTCTGAAATCCAGTACCTCCAATATAGTTCACATCTTCTTCTCCTTCCATGTCTACAGCTACTTCTCCTTCAGCTGAGCAGACCTGCTTCCTAAAAAGCTTATGAACCACATCTAACTTTGCTCTAACTTCGTCCATCTGCTCTTTCCCTAGGGATGCAACAGACTTCTTCCTCTCAAAGTCAGTGTTCTTGCTGCTGCTGGTGTTTGCTAGATTTTCTATCAGTCTCAAAGCTTCCACCGGATTCCTGGCAAAGTCGAATAGCTGATCTGTTGGCGTAGTACTCATCTGGACGATTGT
>NC_027751.1:20640632-20641084 GCF_000695525.1 Brassica oleracea var. oleracea | reverse complement strand
GTAGTATCGATCGATGTCGAACGATGTAGATTGGTCAACGATGAAGGTCGGGTGTCGGTTGACGATGAAGGTCGGGTGTCGGTCGACGGTTGGGTCTGAGAATCGGTCGACGTGAAAGCTGCGGCGTCGAGCGATGTGGAACGTTGGTCTTTGCGGATCGTTCGTTCCAAGTGAGCAGGATCTTCTGAGAATAGCAGGTGTTTGTCCTTGTTGCTTCTGGTACTGCTGGGCATGCACCTGAAAAGACAAGAAAAAATTTTGTGTCAGAATGAGGGTAGAGAAAAGAATAAGAATTAATAACACTAAATCAATTGCCGATCAAAGCTCCCCGGCAACGGCGCCAAATTTGATACCCCTCAAATTACTCAGGGATCGAATCCACAAGGAGCTAGGGAACCTATTAAACTAGTCAAATTATTAATTCTAAGTGTTTGTTGTTTTATGGTTTAAAA
>NC_027751.1:20632700-20639923 GCF_000695525.1 Brassica oleracea var. oleracea | reverse complement strand
TCTAGCACGTAGGCAAGTATATAACTATTAGGTTAAAAACTCGTCAGTGGTAATCTTGTAATTTGGTGAAGCCTTGGGTTTAAAGTCGGCTGGAACCAAGTCGCGCATCTCGCATCTCCACATCGATCGATGGTACAGGATGTACATCGATCGATCATAATCTTCAATCGTCGAGGCTTCTCTTCTGTATCGATCGACGGCACTGGATGTGCATCGAACGATTGCTTCTTCTTCGTATCGACCTCTAATGGTCAGCTCGGATGAAATCTATATTAAGCTCCTAAATGCTCCATAATCATCACTTTATTCCAAGATACTCCTGAACCTGAAAACATACCTAATAGGATAGAATATATAATATATAGATAGTAAAACTCTTATATACCATGGATGAAAATGAGTCAAATCCATGGTATATCAATGTCCTTTGCGGTTCTCAGCGAGAAATTCGTGGAGCAATTCACTAGCAGTAGGGACCTGGAGAATACCTCCGACAGCCTCTAATAAATCCTCCAGCACCAAACAGAACCCCGGCGAGGCTACATAGCCCGCTTCAATCAAGAGAAGGTGGCTATCCCCGAATGCAGTATCCCCACTGCTATCTCCGCTTTCAAGAGAGGTTTGCTCCCCGACGGAGACCTCAACAAGGAGCTGACCAAATATCAGTGCAAAACCATGGAAGAAGTCCTATCTTGAGCCAGGGCACAGGTCAAATGGGAGGAAGACGTCGCCAGCCGGGCCAAACCGCGGAAAAATCTAGATCCCAAGATGATCAGACCAGGCGAACCGAGCGAGACGAGAAACCCTCTCAAAAATCAGCTAGGGACTCCGAAAATCGAAATGGGGGCAGGTACCAGAACCGGCCGATCGAGAAGGCAGAAGGGATGGCAGTGTCCACGTGGCCAGACATCTCTTACCTCTCCGTCTCATGGCCGGAGCTGGTCAATTTTCTGAGGCAGATGGGGCAGCAGGTCAAGTGGCCTCAGAAGATGAAAGCTCCCGACTCTTTCTGGAACCCTGGCTTCTGGTGCGACTTCCATCGAGACCATGGTCACAAAACGGAGAACTGCATCGCATGAAAGATCGAGGTCAACGAGCTGCTTAGGAAAGGGCACCTCAGGGAGTTCCTTTCCGATAAGGCTAAGAGCCATCTAAACAAGGAGACAACGGGTAAGCCCACTGTAGCTGCTCCCGTCTCGCCACCGCAACAGGACCGAGTGATACATGTCATTTCGGGCGGTTCGAAAATTAGCGGCATAAGCCATGCAGCAGCAAAGAAAAGCACTTGGAACGCCAAGCACGGCCTAGAGGCAGCCAAGCCAAAATTTCTGCTCCTAGGAACATACGAGATAAGCTTCACGGCCAAGGAGCAGGAGAAAGTCCTCACTCTGCATCACGACGCCCTGGTTATCTCGTTCACTGTAGCGAACTGCCTGGTAAAAAGGATACTGGTAGATAATGGAAGCTCAGGCAACATCATCTTCCAGGCCGCATACAAGGACCTAGGGCTGGAGGAAGATGCTCTAACTCGAAAGGTAACCCCCCTTATAGGGTTCAGCGGGGAAGTCAAACAAATCGCCGGGGAGATAACCCTCCCCGTATACGCCGAAGGAATCAACATGTCAACCAAGTTCCTCATGGTTGACTGCGACTCATCTTACAACATGATTCTAGGACGGCCCCAGATTCACAGAATGGAGCCGTCCCCTCGACTCTTCACCAAATGGTGAAATTTCCTACACCCTGGGGCATAAAAGCGATCAGAGGAGATCATGAATATTCCCGCTCCTGCTATCAGACCACTCTGAAGGGAAAGACCAAGGTCTTTTAGAAATTACAGAACAAACCTCCGGCTCGCCACACCGAGGAACTAGGGGTAGAGGAAATAGACGAGGTGCCATTAACCGAAGGAGATCAGACCCGACATCTCAAGATCGGTTCCAAGCTAACCGAAGGATTGAGAAGAAGACTGGTAGACATCCTCAGGTTTAACTCCGACTGCTTCGCTTGGTCCCACGCAGATATTCCTGGGATCGATCCGGAGATCATCATGCACAAGCTGCAGGTGGATCCTCTACATCAACCCGTCAGACAAAAGAGACGGAAATTTTCCCCCGAGAGAGACGCAATCATCAACGATGAAGTCAAGAGCCTGCTCGGCGCGGGGTTCATTCGTGAGGTGCAGTATCCAGAATGGCTAGCTAACGTCGTCGTGGTCAAGAAAAAGAATGGGAAGTGGATAGTCTGCATCGATTTCACGGACCTCAACAAGTCATGTCCAAAGGACCCCTTCCCGCTACCTCATATTGAGAAGCTGGTGGACGCCACCGCGGGGCACAAGTTGATGAGCTTTATGGACGCGTTCTCCGGCTACAATCAGATACTTATGCATCCGGAAGACCAGGAGAAAACATCCTTCATGACGTCCAGAGGGATCTACTGCTACAAGGTCATGCCCTTCAGCCTAAAGAACGCAGGATCGACCTATCAACGGCTGGTCAACATGATGTTCGCGGACCAAATCGGGAGAACCATGGAGGTCTACATCGATGACATGCTAGTCAAATCCCTGGAAGCGGAAGACCACATATCTAACCTGCAGCAAGCCTTCTCCACCCTCAGGAAATATAACATGAAGCTCAACCCGGCTAAATGCTCATTTGGGGTCAGTTATGGCAAGTTCCTCGGGTACATCGTGACCCATCGGGGCATCGAGGCCAATTCGTAGCAAATCAGGGCCATTCACTCAATCCCTTCCCCGAAGAACGTCAAGGAGGTTCAAAACCTAACGGGAAGGATGGCAGCCTTGAGCAGGTTCATCTCCAGACTCTCCGACAAATCTCACGCCTTTTTCGGAACTCTCTAGAATCCGAAGGATTTCCAGTGGACAGGAGAATGCAAATCCGCTCTCCTGTCCAAGCCACTGCTCGGTGAAGTCCTGCTGCTATATCTATCGGTCTCCGAGCACTCCAAGCAACTGGAGCAGAGCGCCGAGAAGCTCAGCCAGCTCGAATCGGAGAATCTTACCCTCCGAGACGAGAACCAAGCCCTTAACGCGATAGGTAACAAGAAGCGTCGATTCCGAACTTAGTTTCGCCCTATGCCGACTCTGGAAAAACCCAACTCCGGGACATGCGCGAACCTCCCAACTACGGCGCCCGAAGGAGACGCAATTACGCGAGAAAAATCCAAGGATGCTCAGACCTTCGACGTGGAGGACAGCGACGCGGAACCCGAGCCTGATAAGGAAGCATCAGACGGAGCAGCGAGAACGGAGTCTCCTATGATCGCTCACCTTCACCAGATGTTCTCCGATAGGCTCAACGCCATGCAATCCATGGTAGAGAGACTCCCGGAGGTAGCTCCCCCCATTCGGAAGAGCAACCCCGACTCCTACGCCGATACTCCTTTCACGGATGAGATCACCTTGATCGAGATGCCCAGGAAGTTCTCTTTCCCCAGCATAAAGGCGTACGATGGCACCACTGATCCGGATAACCACGTCGCCCAATACAGAGAAATGATGCTCGCCGTAGCACTCCCAAAGGGGTCACGCGAAGCTACCATGTACAAAGGTTTCGGCTCCACCCTGACCGGACCCACTCTGCAGTGGTATATCAACTTACCCTCCAGGTCCATAGCCTCCTTCGCGGTTCTCAGCGACAAATTTGTAGAGCAATACACCATCAGCAGGGACCTGGAGAAAATCTCCGACAGCCTCTACGAAATCCTCCAGCACCGAGCAGAACCCCTGCAAGGCTACATAGCCCACTTCAATCTAGAGAAGGTGGCTATCCCCGAATGCAGTATCCCCACTGCTATCTCCACTTTCAAGAGAGGTCTGCTCCCCGACGGAGACCTCTACAAGGAGCTGACCAAATATCAGTGCAAAACCATAGAAGACGTCCTATCTCGAGCCTGGGCGCAGGTCAAATGGGAGGAAGACGTCGCCAGCCGGGCCAAAGCGCAGCAAAATCCAGATCCGATGACGATCAGACCAGCCAAACCGAGCGAGACGAGAAACCCTCTAAAAGATCAGCTAGGGACTCCGAAAATCGAAACCGGGGCAGGTACCAGAACCGGCCGATCGAGAAGGCAGAAGGGATGGCAGTGTCCACGTGGCCAGACATCTCTCACCTCTCCCACTCAAGGCTGGAGCTAGTCAATGTTTTGAGGCAGATGGGCCAGCAGGTCAGGTGGACTCAGAAGATGAAAGCTCCCGACTCTTTCTGGAACCCTGGCTTCTGGTGCGACCTCCATCAAGACCATGGTCACAAAACGGAGGAATGCGTCGCACTAAAGATCGAGGTCAACGAGCTGCTTAGGAAAGGGCACCTCAGGGAGTTCCTTTCCGATAAGGCCAAGAGCCATCTAAGCAAGGAGACAACGGGTAAGCCCACTGAAACTGCTCCCGTCTCGCCACTGCGACAAGACCGAGTGATACATGTCATTTCGGGGGGTTCGGAAATTAGCGGCATAAGCCATGCAGCTGCAAAGAAAAGCTCTTGGAATGCCAAGCACGGCCTAGAGGCAGCCAAGGCAAAATGTCTGCTCCTAGGAACATACGAGATAAGCTTCACGGCCAAGGAGCAGGAGAAAGTCCTCACTCCGCATCACGACGCCCTGGTTATCTCGCTCACTGTAGCGAACTGCCTGGTAAAAAGAATACTGGTAGATAATGGAAGATCCGGCAACATCATCTTCCAGGCCGCATACAAGGACCTAGGGCTGGAGGAAGGCGCTCTAACTAGGAAGGTAACCCCCCTTATAGGGTTCAGCGGGGAAGTCAAACAAACCGCCGGGGAGATAACCCTACCCGTATACGCCGAAGGAATCAACATGTCAACCAAACATGTCAACCAAGTTCCTCGTGGTTGACTGCGACTCGTCTTACAACATGATTCTTGGACGGCCCTGGATTCACAGAATGGGGGCCGTCCCCTCGACTCTTCACCAAATGGTGAAATTTCCTACACCCTGGGGCATAAAGGCGATCAGAGGAGATCAGGAATATTCCCGCTCCTGCTATCAGACCACTCTGAAGGGAAATACCAAGGTCTTATAGCAATTACAGAACAAACCTCCAGCTCACCACACCGAGGAACTAGAGGTAGAGGAAATAGACAAGGTGCCATTAACCGAAGGAGATCAGACCCGACATCTCAAGATCGGTCCAAGCTAACCGAAGGATTGAGAAAAAGACTGGTAGACTTCCTCAGGTTTAACTCCGACTGCTTCACTTGGTCCCACGCAGATATGCCTGGGATCGATTCGGAGATCATCATGCACAAGCTGCAGGTGGACCCTCTACATCAACCCGTCAGACATAAGAGACGGAAATTTACCCCCGAGAGAGACGCAATCATCAACGATGAAGTCAAGAGCCTGCTCGGCGTGGGGTTCATTCGTGAGGTGCAGTACCCAGAATGGCTATCTAACGTCGTCGTGGTCAAGAAAAACAACGGTAAGTTGAGAGTCTGCATCGATTTCACGGACCTCAACAAGTCCTGTCCAAAGGACCCCTTCCCGCTACCTCATATCGACAAGCTGGTGGACGCCACCGCGGGGCACCAGTTGATGAGCTTTATGGACGCGTTCTCTGGCTACAATCAGATACTTATGCATCTGGAAGACCAGGAGAAAACACCCTTAATGACGTCCAGAGGGATCTACTGCTACAAGGTCATGACCTTCGGCCTAAAGAACGCAGGATCGACCTATCAACGGCTGGTCAACATGATGTTCGCGGACCAAATCGGGAGAACCATCGAGGTCTACTTCGATGACATGCTGGTCAAATCCCTGGAAGCGGAAGACCACAGATCTCACCTGCAGCAAGCCTTCTCCACCCTCAGGAAATATAACATGAAGCTCAACCCGGCTAAATGCTCATTTGGGGTCAGTTATGGTAAGTTCCTCGGGTACATCGTAATCCATCGGGGCATCGAGGCCAACCCAGAGAAAATCAGGGCCATTCACTCAATCCCTTCCCCGAAGAACGTTAAGGAGGTCCAAAATCTAACGGGAAGGATGGCAGCCTTGAGCAGGTTCATCTTCAGACTCTCCGACAAATCTCACGCCTTTTTTGGAACTGTCAAGAATCAGAAGGATTTCCAGTGGAGGGGAGAATGCGAATCCGCTCTCCAAGAGCTAAAATCGTATCTCACCACTCCTCCTCTCCTGTCCAAGCCACTACTCGGTGAAGTCCTGCTGCTATATCTAGCGGTCTCCGAACACGCCGTGAGCGACGTCTTAGTTTGCGAGGAGCAAAACAAGCAGCTACCAATCTATTACGTAAGCAAGGCTCTCCTGGACGCGGAGACCCGCTATAGCCCCCTAGTAAAGCTGGTCTTAGCCCTGATAGTCACTGCTCGCAAGCTCCGACCTTACTTCCAGGCTCAACCAATCGTGGTTGTTACCTCCTTACCTGTAAAGTTGGTCCTCCATAAATCAGAAGTCTCCGGACGCCTAGCCAAATGGGCCGTGGAACTAGGGGAGTACAATGTAATATTTCGACCCGCCATGGCTATAAAGTCATAGGTCCTAGCAGACTTCGTGGCTGAATTCTCCCCTTCCTTGCTCCCAACTCTGGAGCAGGAGGTACGCCTCCGAGGCAAAAGTAAGGAAAAGGGAGAATGGATCGTACATGTTGATGGATCCAGCAACATCAGAGAATCTGGAGTAGGGATAGTGCTTACCTCGCAACCAGGGAACACAGCCTCAAGGGCAGTATATGCAACTTCAAAGCAACCAACAATGAAAGCGAGTATGAGGCCCTAATCACAGGCTTAACCCTCACCCATCAAATGGGAGAATAGAACATCCAGGTCTTCGGCGACTCCCAGCTGATAATCAACCATGTACAAGGGGAGTACCAAAGCAAAAGACGACAGCATGATCCAGTATCTGGCGGTCGCTCAGCGACTAATCAAGAAGTTCAAGAGCTGCAAGCTCACTCAAATCCCCCAGGAACAGAATTCACTAGCCGACGCCTTGGCTAATCTAGGGTCCGCCCTTGAAACGAATAGCCAGATGAGTATCCCCTTGCTCGTGCTTCAATGGCCAGCTACCATGGAGGAACCCCTGTCAGAGGAGGTCTCCGCCTTCGAAGAAGGCGAAACCTGGATGACCCCCCTAATCCGGTACCTGGAGGCCGACATCCTCCCAGAAGACCGTAGCGAGGCCAGAAAGATCAAAAAGCAAGCCGCGAGGTACTGTATCTC
>NC_027751.1:20617093-20632639 GCF_000695525.1 Brassica oleracea var. oleracea | reverse complement strand
GCCGCTAGAATCCTTGTAGAACTACATGAAGGAGATTATGAATCCCACTCTAGTGGTCGAAGCCTAGTGCTCAGAGCTAGAAGGGCCGGTTACTATTGGCCCACGATGGCCGTCGACGCCGACAGATAAGCCAAGCACTGCGACCAATGCCAAAGGCATGCTCCAGTCTCCAAGCTTCCCCATAGAACCTCAAGTCCATAAGCTCACCATGGCCCATCAGAAAATGGGGCATGGATATAGTAGGGAAATTCCCTATGGCGCCAGGGCAGAAGGTATTCCTTCTGATAGTCACTGACTACTTCTCCAAGTGGGTCGAAGCAGAAGCGCTCAGCCGCATAACAGATCTCCAAATCCACAAGTTCCTGTCGACCTACGTAATCACTCGCTTCGGGGTCCCCCACAAGATCGTCACCGACAATGGACCCCAGTTCACGAGCCACAACTTCAAGGAGTTCTGCAAGGACTGGGGCATAAAACTAACTTTCGCCACACCCCGACACCCCCAGTCTAACGGATAAGCCGAGTCCACGAACAAAACAGTGGTCAACATGCTTAAAAAGCGACTGGAGGGCTCTCACGGAAAGTGGGTGGAAGAACTACACGGAGGCCTCTGGGACTATCGGACCACTCCTAAAACAGCAACAGGGGAAGCCCCCTACTTGCTAGTCTACGGCTCTGAGGCCATTGTACCTACAAAGATGCACGTAAGAACAACGGTCTCCAGATCTACCTCTCAGGAGGAGAATAACGAGCTGATGGCGCTAAGCATCGACCTGCTCGACGAAAAAAGAGAGGCCGCTCGACTAAGAAACTGGTCCTACCAGCAAGACGTCGCCAGGACGTACAACAAGAACGTCAGAACCAGAACCTTCCAGCAAGGGGACTGGGTTCTACGACGAGCAGAAAAAACAACGGGGAAACTCACCCCAGGGTGGGAAGGACCCTATATGGTCATCGAGGTGCGGAGAGCAGGCGCCTACAGGCTATAAGATAGCAAAAGTAAAATACAACCCAACTGCTGGAACGCCATCCACCTCAAAGCCTATCATTTTTAATACGGTCTACGGATCATGATTTCTATACTACTATATACTATTTAAGCATTATGATTTCCTACTCCTATGTATGCTAAACGTCTCCGGACAAAGCTTATAATAAAGTAGTTCTGACTATAAAAGCAGAGGGGAAGGGCATACGAGCTGGATCAGGTCTCCACAGACCTCCGATCCTGGCCAATCCTCACAAAAAGTGACACGACCACAGTGGCACGCCCACAAAGAATCAAAACGGGTATGAGACATAAAGCAGGAATGAGTATGCGCAAGCCTGAGTATGCTGTCAAAACTACCTAAAACCCCTGTGCAGCCTAAGGTGCATCGGGGTCCCCAGAGTACCAATGTGAAAAGTACCTGTAATAAAACAATACAAGCTACACGATACAGGGGACACATGGTATATACTCATTGCAAAAGTACTGTGAAATACAGGGAGCAATCTAAATCCTGCTTCTCCAGACGTGGAAAGCAGTGTAAGCCTGGCACTTAGGTTATAACACCCACACCAGCACCCTCTAAGCCTGTCAGTGACTTCCTGCAGAAGTAGAATACAACATAGGAACTCGATAATGGCCAGCTTCCGAGCGGCAGAATGCGAAATCCAAACAGGTACCGATAGTAGTCTTGCCTAGGAAGGCAGAGTACGGTACCTGCAAAAAACATTTCGGGTTCCCAAGGAACTCCGAGTAATTATGTGAGCCCCCGATCTAAAAAGGAAACCCAAGGTTCCCCAAACGATTTTGGGTCCTACGCATAAAATCTAAGGAAGAACCTCCGGGTTCCCCCATAGCCTCCGGGTTCCAATCAAAGAATCTCAGGATCTAAGGAAGAACTTCCGGGTTCCTATATGGCCTCAGGGTTCCAAAGATAAAAGAAGCCAGAACCACTGTGCAGCCTAGGGCGCATCCGGGTCATTACAACTTCAAAGAACCTTCGGGTTCCAACCAGCGATCTCCGGATCCAAACCTCCGGGTTCCAACACGGCCTCAAAGGCCTAATACAATTCTAGAAAAAAGGATAGAGCCCATGTACAGCCTAGGGCGCATCGGGGTCGTTACATCCCTAAAGGAGCTCCGGGTTCCCACACGACCTCAGGGTCCAAATACACTAGGGGCCCGATACGATCTCCGGATCTAAGGAAAAAACCTTGTATTCTCATACGACCTCCGGGTCCAATCACAGAAACCTCCGGGTTCCAACCACGATCTCCGGATCTAATCAGAGAATCTTCGGATTCCTACCTAGAGAAAAGACTTTCGGGTCCCAGATAAAGACCTCGTGGTCTGACAGGGACCTCCGGGACCCAAACGCTATCTAAGGATCCAAGAAGAGCCTAATTATTCATGAAGCATAATTATTCATAAAGTCAAGGAGCAGGCTATAAAGAGCCTTTATTCAAAAGAAAGCGACAAAAACCAAAGTCTCAAAAGATAAATCAGAAAGAAGGTCCCTCCGAGAATCGCGACCCTATAACAGATCTCGGGGTTACAGTCTGGGAGAGATCCTTCGATCGATGGTTAAACCCTCCAGATAAAAACAGGTGACGCCGATATTCTTCTTCCGGATTCCAATGATCTACGCGTTTCTCCAGCCATTCCTTCATTAGCTCCCACCTAGCCAAACCTCTCACTTGTTGAATTAGTAGGTCCTGGTAAGCCATCATGTCTTGTACCTGGCCACGGAGAAGCAGTGCCTCGCTAGTCAACCTCCGATGAGCATCTGCCAGAAGGTCCCGGTTAGGCATAATCTCGGCGCTTGTTGACGAGATAGAAGATAGACCCCCAGCCGATAAAGTGGCCCTCGCTAGTCTTGGTGGAGGAATATAAGAAAGACGTCGCTTCCGCGCTTTAACCTTCTGATACTCGTCAAAGACAACGGATGCCGGAGACCTTGTCACGTTCCCTAAAACAGAAATATATATATCATGAGAAGCTAACAAAGACAGAATCTTATCAGATAGAAAGGGAAGGCTTACCCCAAATGCGAGTATGACGGAAGGCCTCCCTGCTCACCAGAAAGGTCACCCAGTGGAATCGCCGAGGAATTCCCATTATAAGCTTCGCCCCTGCTTCTCCAGCGAAGGAAACCGGGCGAGACACATCTGACAAAGCAAGAGCTAAAACGTCAGGATCAAGCTCCCGAAAGGACTGTAAAATTCAAAACTCAGAAGAAAAACTTACCCACGGTACGCCATGACGTAGGGTAACCCACTGGCTCCTGAGTCTTCACGAACACGTACCGGCTGTTCCAACCATCCCCGAAGGGGTGTTTACCTCTGACACCCCTCGAAGGTTCCTCGACCAAAGGAGCGCCGTCACGGGATCGAAGATGGTAGAACCCATCTTTGTTCGCCAAAGGAGCAAAGTAATAAGAGTATAAAATCTCATGCACCCCAATGGAAAATCCATGGAGTTCTCCAAGTACTTGGATAGCCATTAAAGTCCTCCAGGTCAGGGGAGTAAGTTGAGAAGGATAGAAACCGAAGAAAGATGACACTTAGTCTATAAGACAAGGAATAACACCCTGGAAGCCTGCTTCCAGATACGCTTCATAGATAGTCACCTCACCCGCTCCGCCATCCGGAGCGCGTTCGAACTCGGTCGGGCTCCTCATCCCCAGTGAAGGATGAATCAAGTACTTCCTCCTTATCTTAGCCAGGTCCCCCTCTTGGATCTCAGAATGGGGACCATCATCAAAGAAACAAGAACGGAGCCTTCTCAGGGGCACCATCGGAACCGCTTCACTATCAGCCTCCGGAACATTCCCCCAAGATGGAATGGGGAACGAGAAAGGATCGGTAAAAGAACGACGCGGCCTTGCACGACCACCCACGAGCGAGGACAGGAACGAGAGCGGCTCGGAATTCATCTTTCTCAGCCAAGAATCAGCGCTAGAGTTGGGTTGAGGCCAGCTAGGAACTATCGTGAATCTCTATTTATATCCGGGTCGTTCCCTTTTCCGCGGGATCCGAAAAAGAAAATAAGGATGTTTCCAAATATCCTGAAGACTCACTGATTTAAAGAATGAGCGGCGAAAAGGAAACCCGATCTCTACAGAAAAAGGAAAAATACTTCCTATAAAATGAAAGTGGACGCTTTTGGAAGAATAAAAAGAGCATCTAGTATCATCAACCGTACAGGACCCAGCCCCCGGTCTATCCTCTGCATATCAGTGCATGTAGCTCCTCCTCAGGGAACATCAGAGCTCCAGGCTCCACCGTCTCCAAGACATCATCAGAAGCCCAGAGCTTCCCCTCTTCGACAAGAATCAGCGGTCCAAGTAGCACCAGACCCCGGTCTGATATAGGGGAAACTGATCATCCCCCGGGTTCAGAGTAGGGTTCCGACCTGAGTGGAACCCGGGATCGCAGGATTACTGGAGCGATGTCCTGCCAAAGGGAAGCCTGCTGAGAAAGAGCAACTCCGGTTGACTTGAGTGCACAGGTTATTCCCCGAGTTCGAATAAGGGGCAAACTATTGGGGAAAAATACTTAGGTATTAAATTCCTCCAGACCCTAGGCAGGACACCGGCCTTTGGGTCCCCGCTAGGAAGCAGCCCGATTCCCCGCTATGAAGTATTTCGGGCCCGGTCCCAGGGACCGCCCCCTTCCCCCAGGAAAAGGAAAACTTTTGATAAGGAAAATCTTCCATATTTCCGAATATGGAAGAGTTAAACCGCTATGGAGTTTTCCGAGCCCGGTCCCAGGATCGCCCCCTTCCTCCGAGAAATGGAAAACTTTCGTTAAGGAGAACCTTCCATATTTCCGAATATGGAAGAGTTTAACCTACTCCAACCGACTAAGGCCCGCCTTAGGAAAACTATATAAAGGGAACCCAAACCCTAAAGCAAGGGATCGACACTTCGAGACTTAGAGATTAGAGCTAGGCGGCTAGAACTAGGATTCTTACTCAAAACTGTTGTAGTTCCAGCTCTTCGATCTAATAAAACGTCTCTTTCTACTTTCTTACTTGCAAATCAATACAAATACTAGCCTTGTCCACCGTTCCGTGGTACTCACAAATATCCTAAACAAAAATTCCCTAATAATATACATCTTCAATTTTTTTTTTTTTTTATTTACTATCCATGTGAACTCATCATCTCTAGATAGAAAACCACCCACTTCAGATTAGATCCTATGTTTTATGTAGGAAAAACAGAGCAGTACCACCCTCAGCTTAAGAGATCCAACAAGACACTATTCGCAATGACGAACAACAACGAACGCGAGAACAATCCACACTGACAGTACCCTTCGAGAGCAAAAGGATATCCAGAGAACCTTGAAGACAAACCTTAAGAAGAAGGCAGATGATCCCGAGATAGTGAAAAATGAAACGATAAATGGAGACTGGATGACTGAACGTCGAGGAACATCACAACCAGATTGATAATCGAAATCCCAAGGGAGATAGACAGTACCCTTCGAGAGCAAATGGGTATTTTACGATCAGGTTCGGATATTTTGTGTCGGGTTCAGATATTTAAATTTTGAAGAAAAAATAAATAAATTATTTATTGTTTAAGTTTTTATATTTAAAATATACTTTTAACTTAACTGGTTTTCTAATTTTTAAAAGATTAAAATATTAATAGGTTTGAAGATAAAAAATTAAAAATAGAAAGACACTAATTTAGTTTTTGTTTTGAAACTTTAGATTGCAACTTTTGTTAATGCAAAAAGCAAGAGCTTGATATGTATTTTAAGTGAATAGAAAATGATTTTGTCCATAATTATATGTATATTATCTATTTTTGAGCAATGTGCATCATTAATATAAATATTTGGAATAAAATGAGAGATGTAAAGTAGAAATATAGGGTTAAGTATACATATGTTCGGTTATCTTCGGATATCTATTCGGGTTCAAATATTATTTGTTCGGGTTTGGATATTACCCGTTTGGGTTCAGATATCCAATTTCTCCAAATTCATTAACCGTTCGGGTATTTTGCTACTTTGGTTCGGATTTTCCGATCAGATTAAGATACGGGTTTGGATATCGAATAAAATGCACATCTTTAATAAATCGTATGAATATGAAGCCTCATTAATAGATATTCATATATATATATATTAATATCATTTGAAATAAATTATATACTATATAAATGAGACTTCATATATTGCTATATAAATATGTAAATTTCAAAATTTGTAGTGAAAAATTATTGAAATCTTAATATTTTAATTTTGAAATTTGTATTGAAAAACCTACATTGAAATTTTTTTGATTAACGGTTTAAATTTTTGTTATAGCAATATACATATGTTAAAAAGTCATATGAGTAGGAAGTGTCAATAATAAATATTTATATTAAAATACACTATGTATCTATGTCAATATCACTAAAGTTTAATTTATTCCATATAAAGTAAATAAAATGATTGTTTTGATTTATGTGCATACTCTAATATATATTCTTTTATGCATACAAATTATATTTTTAAATAGGTGGTTTCAAATATCTTATTTGATCCTCACAATCCCAAAAACACAATTCTTCAAATCGAAGTGATTTTTAATATTGGAAGCACTATATATATTATTTCATTCATATTAAAAAATTTAGTCTTGATTTTATTCTAATATAACTTTTAATGAAATATCATGACAAGATTTCAATCACCTCATTTTGAGTTTGTTTAAAGAATGAGAGATTTGATCATTCGTCTAATCTTTGTTTCTCCCTAATACCGTATCTAGCTATTATAATTGTAAGAATGAAAGATTTGAAATATTTATTATAAGTTTTTCTGGTTTATCATTTAATAAATCAAACAGTTCTTAGTTTATACATAGTTTACATATACTAGAATAGTGGTAACATATTATATATATTTTTATCTGTATATTTTTAAGTAACTAAATTTCAAAAGAATAGGCTAATAAAATAAGTAATTGGTTTTGTTGTTATAAAATTAGATGATTTTTAGACCAAACTGTTGAATATATACTAGACATGTGCACTTATATTTTATAACAGCTTAATATATTTGATTTGAACACTAAACTATTAATAGAGTTTGCCGGTGATTTTCTTCAAAATTTTAATTCTTAGATATGTATATGATTCTATATGAATATCGATCAATACACTCACTACAAGAAATATGCACATTTTTAGCACACAATAAACACTATGGTAGGGCTTTCATAGCGAAACTTGAAATGCTATGTCATCGGCAGCCATTATAGGTATCCCCTCTACGATAACATTTATTTAAATGCTATGAAATGTGCAGATACGATAGCAATATTTCAATGATGTTATTAACTTAAATATAACACTATTTTTTTTGTTACAAATTGATTATGATTTATATATTCGTGCTATGATAGATCTTTCGGCAATTAACAAAAATTAATTATAATTGGAAATAGAATAATTTAATATTAAATTGAAAATTGTTTTATATTGAAATTAAAATAAATTTTATTTATATATTAAAATTGGTTTACAAATTAATCCTGGTTTACAAAACTAACCAGAAATTATAACATAAACTCAGACCACTACAATTTCTCTAACCCGGGTTACACTAAACCAAATCTAAACCTAAAAAAAAAAGACTGCAGCCGCCTCCTCCATAGCCTTGCCCCTCTTCCAACAGCCATGATCCTTGCCTCATCCAGCCGCTACGAGACTTCCGTCCTCAAGCCGCCATGGACCTTGCCTCCTCCAGCCACCATGAACCTTGCCTCCCCAACTATCTTTACCAAAACAAAACAACATCAGATTCATCCTACAGAAACAGAGAGAAGATACAAAGAGATAGAGAGAGAGAGAGATCAACCGTGGTGGTGGTGGGAGGGCGACCGTGGTGGTGGTGAGCGGGCGAACCTGGTGGTGGTGAGAGGGCGACCCTGGTGGTGGTGGTGAGACGAGGAGGAGACGCGGTGGGAGAGAGATGGGAGAGATGAGAGAGATGAGAGAGGCGTGGAGAGAGATAGGAGAGATGAGAGAAACAGTAAGCTTGGAGAGTGATGGGAGAGATGAGAATGAAGGAGAAGAACATGCGCCCAGATCTCTGTAGTGGAGTTGAGAGAGAGAGGGAGAGGAGAAAATAAAAATAAAAATTAAAAGGAATAAATCTTAACCTTTAGATCTAAGTTAATCTAACGGTTCAAAAGTGTGATCCATGTATTTTAATCTGATTGGCCGGACAATTTTGTTTCTGTTTTTCTACTTTTATTTTTTGTTTTGTCTTTCCATATTTGATAATTTGTTTTGTAAGTGATTTTTATTAGTTATATCTTATTTCAAAATTAATATTTTGTAGTTTATAATTTAAGTCTAAATTTTTATTTTTTTAACCTAATAAACTGATATTTATTTTGTGAATTGATGTTTATGTTTGAAAATATTAGATTAATATTAACATTATGATTTTGGTCATCATTTTTAAATTTGCATGTTTATAAAAAATCTGATTTATAATTCGTTTATAAATTTGTATGTTTGATTCAAAATTTGAAAAGTTTCAAATTTATATTTTATGATTTACAAAAAAAAATATGATTAAGAGTAAAATTTAGTTTTATGATTTAAGGTGTTGATGTTGTAATATGAGGTTTAGGGTTAAAATTTAGTGTTTTGGATTAAGATTGGAAAATAATAGATTTGAATACTAGAAGTTTTGTAGTTAAATATTTAATAATTTAGATTTGAAGTTTATATTTAGAATATTGAATGTTTAGTTTACGTTTGAAGTTAAGATTTAAGATATAGAGTTTGATTAAAGATTAAAGATATGTGTTTAGGAAATTATAGATTAAGATTAAAAAGATTAAATTTTGATTTTAATTTTAAGATTTGAAGTTATAGTATGAAAAGATTAGAGGTTTAAAGGTTGTCTTTAAAGTTTAGGGTTTAAAACAATGTTTTGAGTTTAAAACCATGTTTAGAGTTTAGGGGTTCAAAGAGCTTTTCTTAGCATTATAAAAATGATATTATATGTCTTTGATAGCATTGTTGAAGCCAGTTAAAAAATATTTTTGGCGCTTAAATCTAACTTTTCGCTAAGTGTTGGCGGTATCTTTGACTTTATATTTCCGCTCGCTTAATTTTTGAAATAACATTAATTAAGTGCTATTTTAGGTTTCACCCTACCATAGCGTTTATCTAATGCTATAATATAATACGGAAATATTTAAATTATCTACAACAGCAGTTCAGTAAAACGTGTTATAACAATGTGCTATCAATGTAGACTTTTTTTGTAGTGACTATTCGAAACGTCGACTGGTTATTCTATTTGAATATCGATCGACGCTATTAATCAAGCGTTAATGCGCGGGTTGAATGTGCTCACTAAGCTTACTAGATCAGCTCTCGCCTTACTTTAGAAAGAATCTTAGCTCAAATAGAATGGTTTCAGGATGAGATTTAAGCTATCGCTTATATCTAACATACCTAGGGTAAGTTCTAGGTAGCTAATATAGAATCAAGCATTAATGACAATTCTAATGATTATTATCACAACTCAGCAATCTATAGTTGGGGTTAATCCCTCATAACCTATTTAAACCCTAGAATCTAGCAAAGAATCTACTCAGACATGGCCAAGCAATTCATAACAACAATAAGGTAAGAAAACATCATTAGAATAGTAAATAGATATCAATGGAGTTCCAATCACAAATATAACTTTGGATCTTCTCTCCAATCTATCAAAATCCTAGAATACTTTTGCTGTGAAAATAGTAAAACAAGAAAAGCACATTTTGCCTCTAACATGGTGGCAAAGCTTATATAATTAGGTTAAAACTCGTTAGGGGTAATCTTGTAATTTTGTAAAGACTTGGGCTTCTGATCTAAACATCGATTGATTATTCCTCTTCAATATCGACCAATGGTCGAGCTCGATGGTCATCTCGGGTGCTTGCTCCAAATAACTCTAAAATGCTCCAAAATCATCATTTATCTCCAAATCACTTCTGATCCTATAAATATACTAAATAGACTCTACAATATAATAATTAATAGTTAAAACACTGATAAACCATGGGTGAAAGTGGGTAAAATTCATGGTCCATCAACTCCCCCAGACTTACCCTTTTGCTTGTCCTCAAGTAAAACAAACATGCAGTCTCTCTGAAAGAGGTTTGAAAACAGCAGGGACTCACACAATTTTTAAACTTGCTACTTTTACCTCTGTAATGTTGCAAGCCACATCAGATCAGTACCAACTTTAGAGGCACTTCATGTACTAGACCTCAGCTTAGCGACCAAACCTTTCAGCCCACAGCTTAGCTGATTCCGCCTGACATACCCTCTACTGACTTCATTTATGCATATAAATGTGTAGGCTAAATCGTGGGAGTATCGATCAAGGGACACATGGACTCTTACTCTAGCAGGTATCTGAGTAAACAGGTAGTCTTATTCTAGTTTCCTTTCTCCCTATATCTCTCTTCTCTGAATCTCATTAGTTTCAATTTCAATGAATGTTGATGATGATATAGCCATCTTGTTTATCTTATTGACTTTTCTACTTTTGTTGCTCTTTTTTTTTGACAAAGTGTAGCGAATAATGGGGTCACAGGAGACACTCATACCCCTCTGCCTTTTCCAGGAAATCATTTCAATCTTTTATTATTATTATTTTCTTATCTTGAGATGCCAAAGAGAGGAGAGAAGGAAACCAAAAATTTACAGACTTGTATCTTTCAGACCTGAAAGAGGAATCCGATCCAATGTATACCAAGCCCCAAAACAAGCAAGTTAAATTGATTAAGGTTGGAAGTCAGCTTCGGTTCCTTCAGACTTTCTCAGCTAGCATGTATGTTATTGGCAGGTCATCCGCTTTGGTGTTTCCATTCAGTACACCCTGCAGTCAATAACCTCAAAGAATGGTGCTAGAGAGTGGTTAGATAGTAAGTAAAAATTGAAAAAGTTCATAATCCCCTTCTTGACTCAATAAAAACTCTTTTAAAAAATATTTTAAAAACTCATGAATAAACTGATATCAGTAAACCTCCCCCACAGACTTAAACTACACTGTCCCCAGTGTAAATTCAGTCGGAGTTATGGTGGAAATTAAATCATAAGGACTCAATATAACAAGTTAGATCGATATACCAGACCAGAATGAATGTTGACCGATATAAGGATGTTGATATCGGTCGCGGCAGGTGATGCTTTGTCGATCGATGTCGGGAAACAAGTCTCCATCTCTTCTTTCCGCTTGTTGAACCTTGTACCAGTGAAGTCTCGCATTGCTTCATCTCCTCTGCGTCATTTTTCCCTCATTATTGTAGTTGCATCTTCTATCTTCTGCAATCTATCTCCAAGACTCTCAAGATTGAACTGATGTCTCATAATTGTGGTGTATGTGTCAGCTGAGATCTCTTCTCCATGGTTGTGTGTATCAGACATGTCTGATGTCACCTTTGGTACTACCCTCCCTCGGTTTGTAGCTTCGTCGACTGATGTCTGTCTACGAACGTCGGTCGATTTGTAGTTACGTTTGTCGATCGATGCGGATGTATCCGGTCGACGGGCAATGTAACTCTGAATCTTCACCAACCCCCCTTGTATAGCTTCTATCTTGGAAGTCAAAGCACTAATGCTAAGATCCATTGGGAAATAGATGCCATCACATCTCCCATCACGCCTCTCTTCTGTAGGTTCCAGAGCTCTGTAGATCTCCTCTACCAACGGATCAATCTCTGCTCTGGTGTAAAAATCTGTTTGAGACTTCATCGAATGTGGGTGTGGTAGATTGTCGTCGACTGATGCTGGTAAGTGGTTATCGATCAATGCTGGTAAGCAACTTTCGATCGATGCTTATCGATGTAGGTCAAGAAATGTCGGCCGCACGCTGAATTCTGGCTATGTCTTGCCTCATCTCTTCCATGCAAGTAGTTAGCCAACTGATACTATCATTCAATGGATAGTAGTCGCCATCAAGCTACATCTGGAAGACTCCTTTATTCTTCTCTTGTTCTCCACAGACTCCATAGAACATCTCATTGATCTCGTCCTTGGTGTAGATCTCTGGTACTAGCTTGTTTGTGTGAATTGGCTCATCTCTTGAAGCTCTTTCCAGAAGTCTTCTGATATCATTGTTATGAACACGAATGGTGTCCATCTACATCTCTGGTGTATCCATGATCATCTATGTAGATTCCATACTCATCCTTCTCCTCCCAATAGAACCTCCTAGTCCCAAAGAAATCAAAGGCTCTTCTGCCAAATTTTGGACGTCTGTCGACCGATGTTGGGACGTCAACGTCGATCCACAGTCGAGTAGGATGTCTATACCTCTGCTTGAAGTGATTCTCTATGCCACCAGCTGTGTCATAGAAATTTTTTGTAACCTTCTCCTGGTTCTCTGGAGTGTTGTGTTGCTGCATGAAGAGGTTGTCTGCTCCATTGGCTGTCTGAAGGATGTCTGCAATATCCTCTCGAGATACATGCAAAGCATGTCCATCTATTGCTCTTGCGTAGCCATCTGGGTCACTGAAAATCTCAAATTCGTCTGGTGTTAGATAATGTTTATCAAATTTAGCTGTTTCGCTTACAGTGGATTTTGGTATTGGACGGATGTTGAGCGATGTCGGAGGGTTTCCGTCGACGTTCGATGTTGAAGGATTGATGTCGATCGATTGACGGTTCACTCTATTGATCGGATGGCTGAAATGTGTTCTTTCCCTCGCAGCTTCTGCTCGTTTCTGATATGTTTCATCGCGTCTTTGCATATTGAAAAGTTCCTCATACGTGAAACCCTTATGAAGTTCATGAGCTCCTTGATCACAGTATGCTGTCTCTACTGCGTAGCTCTCGTGATAGCGATCATCTGCCCAACTGCCAATTGAGTAATCTCCGTTCTCGGGCATAGTCGACGTTAGCGTCGATCGATGGGTAGTAGGTGATGTCGGTCGATGCTCGAAGGCGGTTTGGTTGATGAAGCTGAGTGTCGATCGGTGTTGAAACGTCTCTGTCGATCGATCGCGACTTCTTTTTCCAAGAGGAATGATGGAGAAATCTATCTTCCTCGTCAAGAATCGCTCTTTTCTCTATAGCTCGTTCTTCCTCATAATCTTCATCATACTCCTCTGTATGCATGGTGTGTGCTGCCGTAGTAGGATTGTAGTAATCGTTTTCCCATTCTCCTTGACTATTGTCGACCGATTCCTCCTTAGGAATGTTGATCGATTTCTCCTGAGTAGTGTTGATCGATGACACGGTGTGAGTGTCGATCGATGTTGAGTAGTCTGTCTCGTACTCGGCTCCATAGTGGCAAACTGCCATGATTCCTGGATCATTGATTCTTCTGGAGGACGTTTGTGGCCTCTTGACTAGAATAGGGTTGTAGTGGATATCTATGAGCATTAGGAAAAACTGGTTGGTTTGCAAGTTGCACACTACTCCTACTGTTGACAAGAAGGCTCTCCCAAGTAATAGAGAAGAGTTCTAGTTCAGCTTGATATCCAAGACATGGAAATCAACTGAAACTAGGGCATTACCAATCTGCACCTCTAGGTCTCTCAAAATTCCTCCTGGGCTCCTCTGGGAACAATCCACAAAAGTGAATGATTCCTTGGAAGGCTCCACCTGCAGACCTAGATAATCTGCCATAACCCTTGGTAGGATGCTGACTGATGCTCATGTGTCGCACAAGGCATGTGGGAATTCATTACCCTTCACTGTGCATGGTATTGCAAATTGCCCAGGATCACTCTTCTTCTTCAATTTAATCATCTTCCTCATCTTTTCTCCTGATGTCTTCTTCTGCTCTCTAGTTCCTCTGAAGAACATCCACAATCTGTGAGTAAAATAGGCCTCCTTGAATGGCTTATCTAGAGGAATCTGAAGACTCTTTTTCGGAAACTTTCCTTTTCCTTTTCATTTGCCCCCCTCTTCAGATGTTTCGGCACTTTTTCCTTTCTTCTCCTTAGAGTTCTTCCCATAGGAACCCTATCAACTTCCATAGGATCTGCTCCATCATCTGAAGGTATCCTGACGGTCTCTGGTGGGTTTTCTAAAGGTTTGGGTTTTGGCCTGAGTGCATTAAGACGTGCAACATCTATCTTTGGCATCTGCACTCGGTACGTAAGAGGTGGTCGTCAATCGATGGGCGCTGGAGGTTGTCGATCGATGGCGGTGTCAGAACGTCGATCGATCTTGACGTAAACAGGGCTGGGCGGATGTGGGTGTTTTGCTGCGAACTCCTCATGAGTCATGATCCTCACAGCATTGCAAGATGCGGTTGACTCCGTAAGTGTTGTCGATCGATGCTCCCGAAAGCCTATCGATCGATTTGGATTGTCATCCGTCGATCGATGTTCATGGCTCGGCGTCGATCGACACCAGTTCGATCCGCCGAAGCTCATCAAGCTCTCTACTTTGAAATATCCTTCTTGCAGCTTCTCTTCCTTCACCACTTGCTAGAAATCATCATCTATGATGGCATTGACGTGGTGCTTCATCACATCATTTATCCCCCTTGCTTCTTGCCTTTTAACAGCTTCTCCTGTCTGAACAACATGCATCTCCAGCTTCTTCACATGAGTGCCAAAGTCTCAAACTTTGTGTTCAGGTTGGTGTAGACAGAATCAATCTTCCTGTTGAAGTCCACTGTCATGCGCTGATGTCCCTCAAGAAACTTATCAAGCATCTCTTCATTCTTGCTCTCTTGAGTAGGCGGTGGTGGCTTCTGGTAGTAGGAGTTTCCATAACCCATGTTGTTGTTGTAGTTGGTTCTGTAGGGTTTCTGGTGCTGTGAACTCTGGTTGAAATTTCCCCTATTTACATAGAAATTTTTGTTTTCTCCCTGGTTTCCAGAACCTTGGAATACAGTTCCACTGATGAAGTTCACATCTTCTTCTTGCTCTGCTCTACCCTTTGTGTCTACAGCTTCTGCATCTTCAACCAAACAGGTCTTCTTCCTGAGAAGCTTGTGAACACTATCCAGCTTTGCCTTCACTTCATCCATCTGATCATTCCCAAGGCGGGTGGCAGATCTCTTCCTCTCAAAATCAGTGTTCTTGGTGCTGTTGCTGGATGCTAAGTTTTCAATGACTTTCATTACCTCCTCTGGATTCCTGGTGTTGAAGTTCTCATTGCTGGAAGCATCAAGAGTAATACACTCCTAGGATGCCTCTCTGGTTGGAATGGGATAGATCCTTGCAAACAGAGAATCAAAGACTCAATCTGCTTCAAGGTTTGTGGAATGAATGGTGACACAAAGAGATGTGAGACGTCTCCTTGATACTCCTAAGTGAATCCCTTGGATATGACACACCAAGACAAACACTCTTCTGGTTTTGTTAGATATGACACACTAACAAAGACTCAAGAACACTCAGATCTACAAGAAGACTTGCAGCCGTCAGAGAGAGACAAGAGTCTGAAAATAAAAGATTGGATAGTTCTATTAGGGTTTTCAGATACATATTTATAGAGAAGGCAAGGAACAGGCTCCTTGGTCTCTAAATGGGCCTTAAAAATAAACCTTATAAAACCTTATAAAACCTTATAA
>NC_027751.1:20616072-20616974 GCF_000695525.1 Brassica oleracea var. oleracea | reverse complement strand
AGTTAGCACATGCGAAGTTGTCATAAAGTAAGAGTCTTATCCCAAATTTGTTTCTGCTCGGTTTTGGATTGTAGGCTGCATCTGGAGGTGCTTCTTTGATGATGATAAAGCCAGGGACGTCTTGGTGGTTATCCTGGTCTAGATCAGGTGGTTTGAATCTCTTATCTTCCTCATTTTTGTAGTTTCTTCTTATATGCTTCCAAGCTCTCTTAAAATCTGCACATGGCTCTTTTGACAAAAACAAGTGCATCATATCTGTATAATTAGTGATAAAAAAATTCTTGAAAACATGATCACTTACATTAACATACTCACCTGGTCGCCATAGATAGAATTGAGATATTCTAAACTCAGAAAATTTCAAACAAAGCAAACACAGGATCACCCGACTTCTAAAACTCATAACTATTTCACCTGAGAAGCTTTGGACATGATTCCAATTCGACGTGAGACCCAGATGAGTTAAGTTTCTATTGCAGTCAAGTTTGTTGCTTAATTCCTTTTGGTTGCTGAGATATGAACCTCGGACTGCTCCTATGTCAAAGCTGGCGGCTAGACAGTTTCCAAGATTTGATTGTTGCATCTCCAACTTAGCCAAGGACTCATCATTGATACTCGGATCATTATAGCCCCTTTCTTCACCTGTACCTTTTTCAGCTTGTTTTGGACAAGACAAGTGTGTTATCATGTCAAAGAAAGTGTTGTAGACCAGAATGTCTCCAAAGCACAAAACAGTATGACTCCTCCATCTATCATGCATATCAAAGAAAATATTGCAGACCCAAATATCATCAAGGATTAAGTTCATATATTCAGAATCAGTGAACTCTAGTTTCAATTGTGGAACAGGTTTTTCAAAGAAAGTGTTATACACTAGAATATCCTCAAAGAACAACCCTACA
>NC_027751.1:20615306-20616033 GCF_000695525.1 Brassica oleracea var. oleracea | reverse complement strand
CAGAGATATTTGCAAACTTCACAATTTCAACCGTAACATCAGAATGATGCAATTTCGGTTCATGCAACTTCCTAGGTTCTTTCAAAACATATGTGGATGCAAGAAAATAATCAGAGATCGGTTCATGCCTAGGAAAGTTCACAACAAAACTATTTTCTTCAGTTCTAGCAAACAAATCAAAAGGTTTTCTAAAATAGAACTCGGTTGGCTTGAAAACAGGTTCTTAAATCTTTTCATGGTGATTCATAAATTGTTCAAAACTCAAAACATGACCAGAAAAGTTTTTATCACCATATTGAAAAAAAATTTGATCAAAAAGTTTATCTGGTTCAAGTTCTTTAAAAGATTTAAGCATGCTGTCATAAACAGAGTTTGAAACACAAAAATCTTTAACTTTGTCAAGACCAAAACGTTTCACATCATGAGTACTAACCATAAGAAACATTTCAGGCACAGAAGTAACCATATTAAACTCCTTACAGTGCTTTTGCAGGTCATAAGACAAGGATTCAGGAGTTGTATTTGACTGCAAGCTGTTCGGCTGTTCTAACTTTTCTCCGTGTGTTGATTGCTCTGGTTCTCTTTCTGCTGAATCTTCTTTTGTAACCTGTGACACTGAAACAATGCTACTCGGTTGCACCGGTTCAAGACAAGTTAGTTCATCAAAGGAATTATTAAAATTAAATTCAGACTGAGGTAAGAAAAGAGAACACTCTTGTCCTGTCTC
>NC_027751.1:20597833-20613865 GCF_000695525.1 Brassica oleracea var. oleracea | reverse complement strand
GAACTGAGATCATCAAATGAGTGATAGGAAAGCAACATATGGCCTCATTAAAAACCTATCTTTGGAAAACCCAGTGGGACAAAACCAAAGATAGGGAAAAAGAGCACACATATGTTACTTGCTCATTTGATGTATATCTTGGAGCTGAGATGGCTTGAATTGTGGCAAGTGTGTCTTGGTTGATCAAGCTTCTTCCAAGACTCTCTTCTTGCTTCAGTGATGTCTTAAGTAACCCTCCAATGGCTTCTTTGAGTTGCTTGCTTCTGGCTCGAGTCATAGGACCTTCAGATATGACTAGAGCTCCTCCATCAGCTGGATCATCCATGCTCTCATTATCTTCTTTGTTTGGCTGGTCCATGATCATATCAAAGAGCCATCTGGTATTGCACCGTGATGCTTCTGTAGAAAGTACTGAGTAGTTGTACTTCATTGAATCCATGGTGTAGACAGTCTCTCTGATAAGACTTGAGTCTGATCCAGGAGCTTCTGAATGATTCTGCAGGCTCCTGAGTGAATGTAGCAATCTTGCTCCTCAAGTTTTCAGCACGCGCTTCATCAAAGAAGTTGCATAAGAATGCATTCTTGATGTCTCTCCAGGATGTGAGAGGTCTAGGTGGTAACTGCTTAAGCCAATGCGAAGCATCTCCAGCAAGTGAGTACTTGAAGAGCTTGCATAGGAGGTAGTCTTCAGAGACTCCCTCGACTTTAATAGCAGATATGAGATCCTCGAACCTCTCCAGATGGTCCATATGATGCTCGTGAGATAACCCATAGTAGGGTGTATGTCCCACCAATGCGTAGTACTGCGGCTTCAACTCGAAATCCCTCTGAATAGTTGGAGGACGAATGGTTGATCTGTTGGTGTAGAACTGATCTGGACGGTTGTAGTCAGCCAATGTTCTGGGTCGAGCAGCCTCATCTACAGGTGGAGCAGCTCCTGTACCTTCAGTATCGGTCTCCGGGATTGCAGCCCCGTGAACATTTATCATTTGACCTGTTGCATTACGCAGATGACCCTCCTGGTCATACAGGTCTCCACTCTCATCACGTACAACGATCAAAGTCGCAACCATGTCTCGTGGCTCAGTATCGATCGATGTTCAGACTGAAGTATCGATCGATGTCGGATGGAAGATATCGGTCGACGGAAGATGAGTGTCTTCGGTCGACGGTGGTGAGCGAGTGTCGGTCGACGGGATTAGTGCCTGGGTCGACGGTGGTTGACGAAAATCGAGCGACGAACAAGTGTTGTTGTCGATCGATAAAGAGCGCGCTTCTTTGCGGATTGAACGCTCCAAACTTGTAGGATCTGGTGAGAATAGCAGTTGAGTTTCCTTGTTGCTTCTGAAACTGCTGGGCATGTACCTGAAAATCCAAGAAAAAAATTTTATGTCAGAAATTTGTTTTAAACTTAACAAAAATCAAATCTAATAGGCGATCAAAGCTCCCCGGAAACGCGCAAAATTTGATCTCACACAAATTACCCTAAGGAGTGATTTTACTCTCTCAAATAAGAAGTTAAATTGTAGTACTTAGGGATCGAATCCACAAGGAGCTAGGGAACCTAATAAATCTAATTGGATTTGTTAAGTAATGTGGTTTAATGATTTAAATGTAAAATTGCAGTTTGTTGAGTAAGTAATTGCTCGATTGATTGATTGAGATTTTGGTGCTTAAAAAGAAATAGCTAGATTTAGGGTTTTTATTCAGGAGACTTGGAATTATAATCCTACAGATGCCTAATGAGTTGCATGCATGATAATGTAGAGCTCAACACTTATAAATGAACCACTAGGTTCTCGCTTTCTAGGTTCGTCTATTGACCAGTGTCGATCGATGATTCTATATGAATATCGATCGATACACTATTCGAAATGTCGACCTATTATTCTATTTGAATATCGACGTTGGGGTCAAAATCAGTCACGATAGAATCAATGTCTGAAAGTCCCCGGAAAATATTTCTCGCCATAAAAATTTCGTATAATTTTTATTGAAAAGGTTATACGACGACTTCTTGATATATTTTATCGAAAACAAGAAGTAGACATTGTTGGGGTCAAAAACGGTTATCTCGAAATAAACATCCAAATATTGTGTTTCTGTATGAAATCTTTCTCGACACGCTCTCGACAAAAGTTCCAGAGCAAAAGACACGAGAGAAATTGTGGAACCAAAATTCGCACTGTCGATTTCCGTTGAATTAGGAAAGTTAGGAAAGCCCTAATTTCCCAGAGGTCCCGGATTCTCTGCGAGAGCCAACGGCAAGTGACCAAATAAATGCGGAAAATATGTAAAGACAATAAACGAGTTTAGAGAGGGTTGATCTTATTTCGGATCCGCGTAAGAGCATTGCGATCATTACAAAATATGATAAAAGCTTTGGCCGAAAGAGCTGTTGGCAAGTTACATAGTTCTAGCAACCTAAAACCTTAAACCTAGTTGAGTCGCAGCTCGATAACAGAAGATGAAAAAGATACGAAAAAAGTTTTTATTTGATTTCGGGCTGAACCTTATGAAAGGCTGCCTACGTACCCCTTTCGAGGATCAAGCCGAACGTAGTTCGATTGAAAGAGTAGAACAATAGATCGAACTGCCTGGGCGAGTTCGTCTAGTAATCGGGTGCCAGTAATAGAAACAGAGCATGTTGAGAATAACGCCTAAAAGTTTCTAAGTGCAGAGAGTTTTAAGTCTAAAAGAATGGTCCCCTTGCCTATTCAACCTCGACGTCCTTATATACTCCACCTAGAGGCGGTTTGCTCTTTCCCTTTCTGCCCTTGGTCGAGTTTATCGCTTCGCGGAAATATTCCATTTTTCTTCGATCTTCGTGTTTATCTTTGGAAACTTCACATTTATCCTCCGATCTTGACATTTATCTTCTCCTGCATAACAGAAGATAAACCATCATAACGATTGGGCTTGATTTGGTATAAAATCGTAAGTGGGCTATTAGCCGCGTTCTGGGCCCTTTCGGACCGTTTTCCGACTAAGGCGTTTTTACGATTTTATAAAAAGAGCGCTTTCGAAACGACGTTGATTCCGAAGAAAAATCAAATTCCTCGTATAGCGTAGGCAATTCGAGGTGTTCAGATAACCGTTGCCGTTTAATACAATCAATCCGAATGTTATTCGAGAGAACGAGTTCTTGCGGTTTTTAAATCGTAAAGTTCCAATGGTTAATCCGATCGAGATGAAACAAGAGCAGGTTCGTTCTAATCCCGAAGGGGGGAACTGCAAGGACGGGATGAAGACAGCACAATCCTTCCAGCTCGGCGGACGGCCGAGCTGGTCGCGTGTTCGATCCGGCTCAGCCATCCTCCAAACTGGACAGGTCCAGCTTGGCGGATGGCCGAGCTGGTCGCGTGTTCAATCCTGCTCGGCCATCCGCCGAGCTGGACTGGTTCAGCTCGGCTGATGGCTGAGCTGGTCGATGGCCGAGCTGGACGGTGTGCTCTGTCCACCCTTCAATAAAATGGGCATAATTTATGCTTCAAGATGCTGATAGACCTCAGACCAGTGGCATTAGAAAGCTAACTCAAAGATCTATCTTTTGTCAAAATATGGGCTCAATTACACCATGGTAAGGTCTTCATCCGTAGCTAAACATCTGAGGCATCTGTGCAGTTCTACACCTTAAAAGGTCCGAACGAACGAGTTGGACTGCGTGTTTGGTTCCGTGATCCATTTCTCTCGAGTCTTTTTCTCAGGAACTTTTGTCGAGAGCGTGTCGAGAAGATTTCATACAGAAACGCAATATTTGGACGTTTATTACGAGATAACCGTTTTTGACCCCAACAATGTTTGCTTCTTGTTGTCGATAAAATATATTAAGAACTCGTCGTATAACCTTTTCAATAAAAATTATACGAAATTTTTATTGTGAGAAATATTTTCGGGGACTTTCAGACATTGATTCCGTCGTGAGCGATTTTGACCCCAACAATTAGCCCCCCCGGCTGGTTAGAACCATAAGCTTCTAGCGTGAGGTTCTAGCTAGTGGCTTGGCAAGTTAGGCAAGTTAGGTAAGTTAGGCGGAATTAATAGTTGAAAAGATCCGTCGTAAGTGGTCTTTTCGCTCTTCTAAGAGTGGAACGCGATAAGATTGGGGCTGCGCCTAATGACGGCTACCTACGTACCCTTGTTGAAGGGATCAAGCCTTTCGTTGTTCGTTTTGGAGTTAAGGTTCTTATGACCTATTTTCCAGCGAGATCTTTACGGTCTAGTTTATTTGTAGAGGTTATCAGGCATGTTGCTGCCGATGGATTTTATATGGGTGTAGAGGGAAGAATACGAGTTGTCATCTCGTAATCTAACTCTGTGTGAACTGCTATATCCGTGATCTGTTTCGAGAGTTTTCTGCAGTGCGTAAACTTGCGGGGTTTCTGAAGACGCTAGAATATTAGCCAAGAGACAAATTTTGGGATCTCGTATCAGGGTGTTTGATACTATGCCTAGAGATGTTAGAGACCAGTGTACTGGGTTTAGAGCAAGACCTAGGTCTAATCACGGCTTTAGGAGGTGCGATGACTACTTCGACTTACGTTTCATGTATCGTTTTCGCTCTGATTCCGTCCCGCTTTAAAGTCCGCGATATGTTCTTGGCTTACGTGACTTGTATGGTAGGAATCGAACATCTCTTCGAGGACAATTTTTAAGTGTCCCGAAAGTGCTGACCAAAATTTTGGATTTTTTATATAGCACTATTACCCTTGTGTCGGGTTTTCGAGAGCTATCTCTACGAGATGGCTTAGTCTGTTTAGGACGTTGACAGTTTGTTGTGATCAGCAACAAACTTATCGGTAGATATTACCGTTTTTGACTCTTCGCGAAGGATACTTGTTTGAGAAGATGTTAGTGGGTATGACTGTTTAGTCTTCCAAGAAAGTGTTTTTATCGAGGAACATATTTTTGTCGAAAAAACTTATTTTTCAAGCGTCTGCGACGTCTCGCGATACTGAAGGTTGGTTTTTCTTTTGCATGCCGCCTTTTCGTGGTTGAAATGTTTGTGGGCTTGAAGATGTTTCGCGGTGTTGCAAGAGTTTAGTCTTAACCCTACGTCGGAGAAACATTTTTGGTTTGTCTGCGGATGTTTGCAGCCAAAACTGTTATTGCTGTTCGGATGCTAATAGTTTGATTTGCGATCGAGGAATTAGGACCGAGGGGTCACGTAAATTTGTCCATGGGAAGAAGCGTTTTCCTTCATAGTGCTTTGTGAAGTGTTGGCCTACCGAGAACTATTTCGTGCATTTTTGAGTATGTTTCGTATAGCTCTAGGAGCTTTGTTACGAATTTTTCCTTACATGCCGAATATTATGGATAAAACATAGTGGGGTTAAAGTGAATTGTGGAATGTATCGAACTTGGTCAATTGTCGACAAATTTAGGTTTTTCGTTAACCGTTTGGTTACTAGGACTGAGTTTCGTTACGAAGAATTTATCATATGATTTCCGACTGTGGGCTATACGATAATTATTCTCTTAATAGTCACACGACGTTTTTAGACAAATCATAAATTGTCGTTTAGCCGTTAAGTGATGGAGCGATGGTTTCTCAAATAGTTTGGCTTGGCGGGAAGGATGTGATCACTCAGATAGCCAAGGACATTGTAGGTCAAGGATTAGACCATGGTACTTTCGTATTAACATTAAGTTCATGTTAGTTTAAGATCGTCGTTAAAGGGGATGCCAAATTCTAGTTTGGACCTTTACTGGAAGGCGTAATTGACCGAGGGCCAAAGAGCGCTTGTCGAGATTGATAGGCCAAGTTTACCGGAGTTATCCGTGTTAAGATGGCCGATAGTCTTAGAAAACGATTTTCCGCCTTAGGTTATAGTTATTCGATGAATGTTTCGTATAATGTTACCTATAGTCTTATGAAAATTGATTCATTTTTGTCTAAGGAAGACTTAGCCTAAAAGGTTTAATACAGAACCAGTGCGGAGTCAGTTGCGGGACGATTGCCTGCTCGGATGTGACCGAGGGGAACGATACGCAGAAGCCAGTGAGCCGCATGGCAAAAATATGAGACCTATTAAATCGTAATGCGAAGATATCTCTCTTTAGATTGATCATCCAAAGTCAGATTTTACAGCTTTGTATCTGCTATACGAAAAATATTTCTTCGTAAAACTTGTTATGTTTACTTTTGAAAGTTTCTTCGCATGATTTGATCTGATTGTACGAAGGTTTTTTCGCGTAAGTAATGGGCAACCGGTTTTACGAAGGTTGTAAATCGGTGATAGGTATACACATGTCAAAGTAGTGTTGTTTCTGCGGGTTTTACGAGAAACATTTATGCTTTGATTTTAATCTTTGGTGAAGGTTGCTTGGAGTTACTCATGGAGTGTTACCGAAGTTTATTTCGCTATGATCTAGTCGCAGAACATTTTTCATAGGCTTTTGAGAGGATTCTCATGACATATTCGTTTCTGAAACGAATTGGTCAACCAGCGGTCGATCTTGCCAACAATTGGGAAGAAAGTGTTCCCTTTAATGTGCTTGCTGCTACTTTTATTCTCAAGTTTTCTTTGTCGCAAATTTTTTCGATGCATTACCGTGACTCACTTGGTTCAACGGAGACAAAAGAAATGCTTTGATGCTTGAAGATTTCTCGTAAATTGTTTTATACGAAACTGGCTTTATAAAGCCGGAGAGGGTTTCAAGACTTTGGCTAATTGTCGAGTTTCACTTTGATATTGGTACAGGTTTTCTATACGCATGATTGCGACAAGAAATGCTGAATAGTCTTTGAGATTATGTGTGGGAACCGAAATTCGCACTGTCGATTTCTGTTTAAATTAGGAAAGATAGGAAACCCTAAATTTCCCAGAGGTCCCGGATATCTGCTAAACCACACGCCAAGCAATCAGAACACGAAAGTTTAGACGACAAATAAATATATGGAATCGAAAAGAGAGCAAGAAAGATTTTTATTCCGAATTCGCATTTGAGCGTAACAACAAGGTAAGAGCCTTCGGCCACGAGAGCTGTCGGCGAGATTCCTAGTTCTAGCAACCTAAGACTTGAAAACCTAGTTGAGTCGCAGCTCGAATAACAAAAACGGAAAAATGCCTAAATTGCTCTAAGTATCGCTCTGGGTGATAATTCTTGTGTCCTCCTTCTCCTTCAGCCTCAATCTCCTTATATACTTCCTCTAAGGCGGTTTACCTTTTTCCCTTTCTGCCCCCGGTCGAGTTTATCGCTTCGCGGAAATATTTCATTTCCCTTCGATCTTGGTATTTATCTTCGGAAACTTGACATTTATCCTCGGAAACTTGAAATTTATCTTTTCCTGCGTAACTAAAGATAAACCAATGATTGGGCTTGATTCCTATAAAATCGTAAGTGAGCTCTTTGCCGCGTTCTGGCCCCCTTTTGGGCCGTTTTCTGACTTAGGCGTTGTTACGATTCTATACAAAGAGCGTTTTCGAAACAACGTCGAATTTAAGGACATTCCAATTCCTCGTATAGCGTAGGCAATTCGAGGTGTTTAGTTAACCGTAGTCGTTTTATACAATCAATCCGGCGACAGAAGCAGCTGCATAAGAGAAGAGAAGCGCATGATTAACCCAACAACCCAATAAGGGTCTCTTAATGAATTTTTTAATAATAAATGTTAGTTAAAAACTTAGTTAAGAGACACCAACATTTTTGTGCTCTAATGCTAATCTCTTAAATAAGGGTTCTTAAAAAAAACTATTGAGTACATAGTTATTTGGAGAATTAAGTTCTATCTATTCCACTACACAGCCCCTTAAAAGCATGATTATTGGGGGTTCTTAAAATGAGGTTCTTAGCGGAATATAAGAACCAATCTCTTAACTTTTAACTAGAACCAGCTCTTAAAACTCTTATTTAAGAACCGGTTCTTAGCTTTTTTAGTTAAAAGTTAAGAGACGGGTTTTTATATTCCGCTAAGAACCCCACTCTAAGAACCCCCAATAATCATGTTCTAAAAAGCTTACATTATACAGTTGGCATCAAGGGATAGTTTACCTATATCATAAGCTTGACAAGGTTACATGCTGAAACTACAAACTTTCGAAACCTTATGAAAGACTATCAGCTATTTAACGCAAGCCTCATTGTTACTGACCCAACTGTATATGAAAGACTATCAGCTATTTCTCTAAATGACATTTAAAGAAGCATGATAATTTCTTACCGAGTTCCTTGGGACCTTCCTTCTTCACTTCCATCCCTTTGACAAGAGATATAGCCTCAACCTCTCCTGTTATCTTGATCAAGAGCAAACTCCAAAGAAACAATAAACTTGATCAAGAACCCAATGATCCTCTCATCTCCAAAGCTCGACCATAACCCTTATGAGATAATAACGCTTTTATCTACAAGAAAACATAAACTTTCTCATAAAAGTAGTACTCAAATCAAAAAACACTAAAGCTTTAAGCTTTTCATCAAAAAGTCTAAATTGATAACTGAGGACATATCCAAGTTTGACTGCGACATCAACTCGATCCATAAGGTTTCTTGTTCGAGTGTGTTGTGGTAAAAAGAATATCTTAGCACTGACCTTATCATCTTGAGTGAGTGCTGATCCACACAGAACAAGGTCTTTTGTCATTGCAGGTTTGTTTTCCAGCGAAAAAGTTCAGTAGATTTTTTGAGGGAAAATGGTAATTAGATTTATTAGTTAATATTATTAGTAGCATATAAATAAAACTTATACTGAAAGAAACGATATATGCTGAATAGATCTCATACGTTTCTGGTAGACAATTATGAGGTCTCGACTTCTAGTTTGGGAATTTGACTGAAGAATGAGCCGGACAAAGCAGAAGAAAGTCTTCCTGTAAACACTAGCTAAAGCTTTAAGCTTTTCATCAAAAAGGCTAAATTAAGAACCTTTACGATACAATACAATTTCACCATAGGGATTCTAAATCACAATTGATCTAAGATAAAAATCTAAGAACCTTACCTCAGGGAAAGTAATCGACAAGATAAGAAAATCTGAGGGAGAGAGAGCGAGAGATCACAGGGCAGATGGAGGAGGACGACGACGAAGAACAAAGAACGAAAGAAACTCACATCTCTCCTATACCCACTAATATTTTGACACCTGTCGCATAAGATATGTTTCTTCTTTCTCTTAATTAAGAGACGTGTCTTAGATTTATTTCTATTTTTCATTTTTTTAATATCTAATTAGGTTAAAAAAACCATTTAAAAGCGAGCGATAATCCTACTCTAAAAAGTTAGTTCTAAACATAATGCTCGAGACTTAAAGTTACAGTCCAAACAAAACAATAAAAAGCCCAATTAGAGAGTATAACTTTAGCTACAAAAATTAGGAATACACATGACATGTTTTGTCCCATTCTCCCAAATGATGTGGTAGCATAAGGAGAGATCGTAAACTAACTTTATTATCATAGATAATAAAAACAACCATACGAGAATGTCTAACATCTTTATACAAAAAAAAACATATAAGGTCACTTTCAACGCTTCAACTTTTCTTTTTTAATTGCCACGATTCTTCATAAGAAAATTCTTCTGGTCTTGAGCCATTTTGTGAACTCTTTGAGCGTGTTCTCGTCTGTTCTATAATGTTTCATTACGAACTCATGAAGCAAAGACCATGTAAAATCAGGATACGCTCTTTCGCCTTCTAATTCTTCTGGTGGCTTCACCACTTTGTCCATTCGCGGAGATAGGAAAAATACGAGTGTCTTTCTTTCGGTTTGGCTATTTACTACCGCTCGATGCAAGCAACTCTTGTATCTTCCGTTGGTTAGAGCCTATCATCAAACACCTCGGGCAGTTAAAAAAAGTTGTTTAAATTTGTTTTTATGATCAAATCTCCCAAAAAACAATTGTTTAAGTTTGTTGTCTTATTAGTATTCACTGAAATTTTTCTTTTTGGTAAAAGTATTCACTGAACTTAAAGGGGAAGGAGAAGTTACCCTGAAAGTGTCGCCAATGTTAACCACCAACGCTTGGGGGTTATAAGGGATTGATTGCCACTGGTTGTCCACGAAAACTTGAAGACCACTGTTGTCTTGTTGAAGTATGGTTAGAGAGGTTGGATCGCAATGTGGTCCTGACCCTAATACATCATACGGTTGCTTGCACTTTGGGTAGTAATTCAATCTCAATATGGATTCGTTGTCTTCGAAAAACTCTACAAAATGGCTCCTTTTGATTCCAAGACTCATTGCAAGAAGCTCCATGATCCTTAGTGAGAGATTGCTCATGGCCTGCGCGTATTCTTGATAAACACTCCTGCATATATACATGGAACAAGTATCGTTTCGTTTACGTATAATAATCACTACATAACATGAAAAACGTAAACGACGTAGTAAAAACAAATAAAAAGAAAGTGTCTTTTATATACCCAAAATCGTTGTATCCGTATCCCATTTTCTTAATAATGAAGTCTTTAACGATTTGGGAATGATTCTCGCTCTTTTCCTGTGGGGAGAACCTAAACGACAGCATTTCCTTCCAGGGGAGATTCTTCTTGAATTTTCCTACAAAGCTACTAGTGTAACCCCAGCTTTCGTCATGGTTCCTCTGAGCCTTTTGTTTCTCACAAGTCGGTGACTTAAAGAAACTGTCCATTAGTGTACATGCACTAGACATGAGTCCCTCATCGACTCCATGGTTGGTGACCAGGAAGAAACCATGTTGTTTTGCCCCTTCTGCCACGAGTCTTGTTGCCTCCGAGACCAAGAACTGGTCGCCGGAGAGGACACCGGCGAGGTCGATGAGGGGGATCTGGAGAATCGGAACGTTAGCAGAGGGTTTCTTATCCTCCGGCCATACAAACTCTTGAGGTATTTGGTTTTGTTGATTGTTAATGACAGTCGAACCAAAGAGTGTCAAAGGGTTATCTTCGGTTTTCTGTCCATTGAAAGAGAGCTCTGTGATGTATTCCATCTCAACCGAAATGAATAGATGTTTAATATTTGAAAGAAACAAGAAAAGGAGAAATAACGTTAGAAGTAGGCTCTCTCTTTTCATTAATTTTCATTAAGTGTTGTGTAAATGGAGAGGAGAATAATCACATTTATAAGAGCGAGAAGAAAGGTCTTTCATAATATAAAGGCATGGTAGAATCTCACTATACACAGATAAATGGCAATTACACTGAACACGAGATGTCCGTTTTTATATTTTATCATAAACATTTTTTGTCCATGCATAAAGCCAATCAAAACCTTTGACTACTATAGCTGTGTAACGCTAATCTTATCGTATGAACAGACCTGGTTGAATCTAATTATATAAAGACAGATGTCATTTACGTTCGAAGCTACGGACCACATGCACTAGAACGCAGCGTTTTGCTAAGGTGAGGGAAAATACTCTTTTTTTTTTTTGAGGGAAAATATTTGCTACAAGGATTTCTAGGATTTCAGCTTTCACTTCGATCAACCTTGCATATTGGTGCCGTCTAGGCAGTTCTGATGGGGACTAAGGAAAGTTCAGTCAATCCCCATATCAATAACACTACAACACCATGGTTTATGTGGTTCGAAGTGACTATGTTCTGAAAGACCAGGATTTAACCCTATAAAAATACCTGACGAAGTTTTAAGTAATGCAATCCTTCTTCGGAAGGAATTCTGGTAGGTTTGTTCCTTTCTACAGCACCTCATGTGGATAAGATTCACATTATCGTAGCAAAGTATGGCAGCACAGCACAGGGTAGACCACAAAATTATTTGGGTTCAAAATCCACTTACTTGAGCTAAAATGCCGAGGAGAAATATGGAATATAGAGGATGTTTAAATGGTGGTGGATAAATGGTCCCCATATACGGAGGGAGAGGAGCAAGAGTCTGAAAAGATATCTGTCACACCCGATTTTCTTGAAATAATATAAATGCGAACCTAACATAATAATAAATACTGAAATAATAATAATCCACATTATAATAACAAAGTCAAATACCATACCATAAAGTCAAACCGTAAATACTAATAACAACAAGTCTGAAATATAAAAGACAACATAAATCCGAAAATCTGGAATAGGAATAACATAAATGATAAAAGCCCGATAACGATAAAAGCGATAAAAGCCCAAAAGCCCAATAGTCCAATAGCACCGGTTTGATAATCACTCATGCTCGTCGGTCTCACCTGAAAAGGGAAAAGAAAAGAGGGGTGAGCAACATGGGAGTTTCCCAGCGAGGTATGGGATGCTAAACCGCAAACCACTGACTCAGTTCATAGTACTACAACTATGTAGGCTTAGCTCTAGCAAGAGACAATCATGGTGCCTATTACACTACACAGAACAATCATAGGCCTATTGCACCATACAACGACAAACAATGCGATGATAGTACATAGCTAATCTCTGCACCCCGCATTCTCCTCATAAAAGATATATGTACATAACTCTCCAGGCGTCGTTAGTACAGTATAGTCCACTCTATACCCCCGCAATCCAAAAAGCGTCCCTAGTACAAACTTTTGTGTACCCCGCAATCTCCACAAACAAGGTGTAGCTAGCAAAGACGTCATGTGACTCCGCAATCCACAAACATAGGCAGCTAGTACAAACGTCTCAGTACCCTGCAATCCCCACACATGGACTCACATATATATACATATATATAACCGTTCTCAATCATTTCACACAATCGTTGAATCCTCTATTATCCAATTTCTTGTTTAACAATCAATAATAGTAATAAACAAACAAGACTCTCAAACAGACTCGATTCACAGAGATGGATCATGTTTCGAAACTAAACTTTCCATAACGGTAGTACTAAACTAGTTCAGGATTTAAACGGAGTGGCCCTCACCTTAGCAATGAAGAGAAGTGGTATCTAAGAACTCCAGCTGCTCAAATAGACTCCAAATATAAAACTAGGGCCAAAAATTGAGTCAGGACGCCCTTCGAAAGGTTAAAAACAGGTCTGGGCAAGGTCTTCGAAAAAAGTCAACATGCTGGTCAAAGGTCAATCCGGTCAACCCTTGACCAAAAATCAATTTGACTTAACCAATCGGTTTTCCTTAACCGATTTCGAATTCAACTGAACCAGATCCTAATTAATTGCAAACCGGTTTAATCCTAACCGAAATTAATTTCTAATAACCAACTGGTTTAACCTAACCAACCCAAAATCAATTTAAACCAATTAAACCAATCAAACCACTGGTTGACCAAGTCACCGAGTCGACTCACCGAGTCGACTCAGCCGAGTTGGCCGAGTCACCGGCTCCGGTCACCGGCGGCAACAGCAGAGGGGGTGTCTTACTGGAAAAGTCACCGGCGGCGGCGGAGAGGCGGCAGCGATGCGGCGGCGGCTTCCCGGCGGCGGACGGACGGCGGCCGGGGACGGCAGCTCTGGGAAACGGTGGTCGGACATGGTGGCGCGTGGCGCGGAGGTATTAGAGGTAAAAAGAAAATGTTGAGGTAGTGGAGGTAAAAAATGGATGTATAGAATTAGGAAGAAAACAATCCAAACATGAGGATGTATAGAAAGGCATTGTAAGGTAATCTTCCTCGAAACTAAGAAAAATAAAAAATTGACTTCTTAGAATTCGACTTAAACAACAAAGGGTATCAATCTCTTGTACCGTGCAAGAGATTCTCCCAAATAAATCATTACATGTTTAAGTTTTTTTTAATGTTTGCGTATGTAACAAATCAAATAAATATTTTGTAGTCCGTAACTCTGGATAAATAATCAAGGTATAAAGAATATTGATGCGGCTCTAGGGTTTTCGACGATCGTAATGGCGATTCCTAGATCTGCCTGATCTCGCTACCGTGGCCTTTTCGCTCTGTCTCTGCCTGCTTTCTCCTGGCCACAAGGGAGACTACCGTACACTCCTTGTAGGCGCCTCCATTTCGTAGTGCTGGTGACGTAATTCCGGTGGAGTACCTCCCAAGCATTAGCCTTTGTCTTGATCTTTGGAATAGCGATCCCTCTGATTATACGCTCGTTGACGTATACGCATCAGAAGGTCTCGACCGGTTGACGACCCTGATCAAGGGTTCTCGATCGTTTTGTCCGTCTCGTACAAGGCAATCTCGCTTGTTTGTCTGTCTCGATCAAGCCCTCGTATACATCCGTTGGTGATACACGCTGATCTGAGTCTGGTTTGTAGTGAGATACTGGTCTGATCTGAAACGGTTCAAATCTCCGTTTCTACTTTTGTTTACGCTTCTGTGTGATCTCATATCTTTGTATGGGGTCGTTGAATCGTCTGAGATCCGCTCATCAGGCGGATATCAAGGGTAAAGGGATCCTCTATGAGGATGATGATGCACCCATTAAGCTGGTGGATCGCGATGATTCTTTTGTAATCAAGGAGTTTGGTTTGGCTCTCATTGGCAAGATTCTTAATCCAAAGAAGCAGAATGTTGAGAAGCTGTTGCAAACAATGCCTTCTCAATGGGGTTTGTCTGAGAGAATTACCGCAAGTGATCTAGGGAATGGGAAGTTTTTATTAAACTTCATGACTGAGGAGGACCTGAACTCGGTGCTGAGACGAGGCCCATTCCACTATAACTTCTGTATGTTCATTCTGGTGCGTTGGGAACCCATTGTACACGATGATTATCCATGGATTATTCCTTTTTGGGTACAGCTCATTGGCTTCCCCCTTCACCTTTGGACTGATGCGAATCTAAGAAACATAGGAGGGAGAATTGGCCATGTCGATACTCTGGAGCTAACTGAAGGCCGCATGCTTATCGATGTTGATTCACGCCGTCCGCTGAAATTCTCTAAAAAAGTGGAATACGAGGGTGACGAGGTCACGATTGAAATAAAGTATGATTAGTTATTCAAACACTGCACCACATGTGGCCTGTTATCTCATGAGAAGGGATATTGTCCCAATGTTGACGTTCGATCAAGGCTACAACATGTGGAAAGACCTGTGTTCTCGCAACTGCAGCAGAATCAAGATGTGTCTCGTCAAAACTGGGGGAGGGACGCTCTGGCAAATACTAGAGCTACTCAGCAATCTTCGTTGCAGAGTAGAGGTATTCAATCCTCGCGGTACTATACGTCCAAACCCTTAAGGTCTGATGACAGGAGTACTTGGGGACAGGTAGCTCGATATTGGGAGGATGATAGCAGCCGTGGACGTCATTCTGATAGGATTATCCGTCGCAGAGATGATCACTCAAGGAGAAGTAGATATGGTGGGGCACGGGGTGCAGGTCCTTATGCGCGCCCAAGTGAGAAGATATGGAGAGCGAGACCGAAGTTGCATGACAGGCTGGGAAGGAATCAGATTGAAGGTGATTCTGCAACCAATGCGGGCTCAACATCCCGTGAGATTGTTCCTTATGAACGATCTCCAACGACAACATCGCCTACCAATGTTGGCTTAGCTGAAACGAGGAGCGGTGAGAGATTAACCTACAGGAAGCTAGCAAGCACCATTGTGACTCCAGTGCGCGCAGAGCAACCCATGGAGAATAATGTTACGTTGCGTGGTAAGGGTGAAGCACGAACGATCGTGTTCTCCCCTTCGGGCAGCGCGGAGACAAGTCACCCTGATGATCTTATCATTGGGGCGCTGAGCAATATGGAGCTAATGGATCAGTCGGAGGGAGCACTAGCGGCTGATGGAGCTGATGGTAACGATGGTGATGACCTGCTAGAGCTTGATCTTATGGTTTTGGAGGAGAGTAAATCCCAGCCGAGGCCTATCGAAGACTCGGGACGTAGCTCCTGGAGGGCTACAAGAAGTAAGAAGCCAGGCGTAAGGCGCAATACCCCTTTGGGTATCAAAAATAGGAAGTTTGAGGTCCTTCGTAGGGGATCTCCAAGTAAGCATTCGACGGCTGCAGGTTCACATGTTGCAGAGGGCGGTGGAAAATTAAGACGGCATCATGGCTCAAACAAGGCGAAAGACAAAGCATTAAAACTTGATGGTTTGATGAGTTCCAAATACTCATCGAGACGTGATCAATGAAGACAATCAGTTGGAACTGTCGAGGGATTGGGAACGACCTCACAGTTCGACGCCTCACGGAGATGTGTCAGAAGCATCGCCCAGGACTTGTGTTCCTTTCTGAAA
>NC_027751.1:20592004-20595645 GCF_000695525.1 Brassica oleracea var. oleracea | reverse complement strand
GGGGATAGATAGAGATCCTTTGGAGTTAGTTCGATATGCAGAGAGTGAATGTCGAGCCTGGTTTGAGGCGAATGAAGTGATACAACCAGTGCCACAAGGAAACAATATGGTGATCCCCCAAGTCATAAGCTTGGGCAACATATGCCTGTTAGATGGATCTTGGATAGCATCGGCCAACTTTAGTGGATGTGGATGGGTGTGGATGGACAGTAGGGGGAAGGCTCAGCTTATGGGGTTAAAAAATATTACTCGACGTGAATCAGCCTTGCACTCGGAAGTTGAAGCACTACAGTGGGCAATGGAGAATATGCTTCAACACTCAACATGTCAGAGCTTTGGGACGGATTGTAAGGACCTGATTGCTATGCTAGGGGAACCTCATGCTTGGCCAAGCTTTGCGACAGAATTGGAGAAGATCGAGACGCTACGGATATGCTTCCCGGAGTTCAGCATTACTCATGTCCCACGAATGCAGAATCAATTTTCAGATTTTTTAGCTAAGACTGCTAGATCCTTCCATAGGGAGTTACTTTTCATTGGTTGTTCTATTCCGGTCTGGTTACCCAGACCACCTCAAGACCACCTCAAGCCTGAGTAATAGAATGGCCGTTTTGACGTTAAAAAAAAAAATAATAATAATCAAGGTATGAATTTTAGATGCGTGTTGAAGTTTTAAGTTAAAGAGAATAAAGCATTCAAAATGGTATCTTCTGTTTTCAAAGACTGATTTTTTATGGCTAATTATGAATTTAATTTTTTGAATCATATTCGGATTGTATGAAGTTTATTGGTGCATGTTACTCCTGTTTTCAAAAGTGACCAAATATTTGGTAACATGTATTGTTTTATTGGAAGGGGCAGATGAAGAATGTCTTGGTTTGTTTGCCTATGCAATGAACTTTGCTGAGACAAGAAATTTTTTGGCCTTGGAGAGATTATTAGTAAAATGTTATAAATCATATTGTGGATGTCCATAACCGACCCGGTCCATGACCGGCCCAATACCTAGAGAGAGAGAGAGGCAGCCGCAGGAGAGAGAGAGGCAGCCGCAGGAGAGAGAGAGAGAGGCGGTTTAGACTTAGAGAGAAGGGGAAAGCCTAGTTTCCTTTTTCTTTGTATTTGTACACTTTCCATACTTATGTCTTTTCTTTTATCTCTTTGTAATTCTCATATATAAGGACACCATATGTTATGATTAATGATAATAACTTACAGATTCTAATCCTTAAGTTTACAACACGTTATCAGCACGATAGCCTCAAGCTCTAAGCCCCCACGAAATATTCTTCAACTCAGCCGAAAATCATCAAACCCTAAACGCAAAGAAATCTGCCTTGGAACTCCAAAGAGGCCGTTCTCTCAAACCGTGAGGACCCAGAAAACGATCAAGATATCAAATCAAAGCCCTCGCCGAGACGAATCCGTCAGTGCAAACCGCTTGTCGATCTGACCACCGACGCGCCCTCACGCACAAATACAGTGTGCGCCGATTTGATTTGGAAACCAAATCCGATTCCAACAAGGATTTTCTAGCCGAACTCAACTCCTGTGCAAGATAAGTTTATCATACCTTAGTTGATTCATGTTATCTTTGCTGCCCGTGCGATCAAACTCTCTTTTCCATTCAGATCAAAGGAGTTCATAGGCGTTCCCGATCCGTCTTAGCTCAGCCTACAGACGATCTCAGTCTGATCCTAGCTCAGACGAACTCAGCCTCAGCTCGCATCCCGGACAGCTCGCGTTCCTGACGGCAAGCATCCCGTTTGCGACAACTCCAGCTCACGGACAGCTCGCGACCTCAGCCTCAATCCGTTCGCGATCCGATAACAGTCAGCTCGCGTCCTGTTCGTATTCCATTTTGCGGTTCATCCCTTTGGTGGTCCATTCAACAAACTTCTAAGGTTAAAGGTAACTCGAAACCTAAGAACCCATAATCGAATATGGATTGTTTGATAAAGAATTAAAACCATAAAACCCTAATCTTTTATGAATCAAAAACCATATGGTAATAGATCAAAACCCCCAAAGAGTAAATCGAAGCTCAAAAGTTCGATACCTCAAACCCTAATCGAGATTGATCACTTGATCAATTAAAATCGAAATCTTTAACGGTTTTGAATCTCAAATCGAATCCCATTGATTTAAGATCAAACTCGAAAACCTAAAACCCTGAAACACATTCGATTTTTGCATAAACCCTAATTTGAAATCTGATTGAATGATTAAAACTAATTGAATGTTGATTGAGATTGAATTTGATCATATTGAAATCGAAATTACTAGCTTTGATAGATTGAAATCCAAAACCCTAATTTTGTAATCGAAATTTGAATATGATCACATAGAACTGTTGCTAGTATTGGTTCATAACTAAAATTGATTAATTGATTGAATGATTCAAGATTGAAACCCTAATTGAAACCGCCTGTTAGGATAAGTGTTTCCATATAACGTAGTCTTGATTGTTTGATATCGAATACTTGAATCTGAAACTGTATAATCTGGTTGAAACTGAAACTACATGCTAGGTTAATTGTTCTAGACTTGATCATACCTTGTCACCGTGCGGCTTGTTGCATCATTCATACATAACCTAATTTGATCATATTGATTGATTGCAATTACACTTAGAATCTTATGTTAGGATGGTAATGAATTGATTCCATCAAGTAGCAGTGTGGCTTGATCTTTGACTTGGCCGAGAGATTTGTTTGTGCATTACTGTATTGATTGCATCATGCATATTTCGTATGAACTGATAGAAACCACCTAATCACATGCTAGGATTATTAAAACTTGATTGTATGATCTGTTTGTTAATAGAAATTGCATGATTTAGGTTTGCAAATCATATGCTAAACATTAAAATCAAAATCGCATGTTGAGGTTTAAAATCTGATTTTGTTAATCACATGATATGATTGATAAAACCTAATTATTTGATCTTATCTCTAATAGAAATTACATGTTTTAATGTTAGAAATCGAAACATAAACATTAAAATTGAAATTGCATGCTAAAACCTAGAACTAGGATTTTTGTCTTGGCCGATTTTGTTACAAGGTTGTTACAAGGTTGTTACAAAGTTATTAGGGTTTTTGTCTTGGCCGATTTTATGCTTGTATAACTTGATATTTTTCATGCATAAATACATGTTTGAGGTTGCATAATTAGACTAGGAATAATTACATGTTCTTGTGTCTAAATCCTATTAGAATTAGGATTTGAAATTTAACCTAAAATCTGATTCGCATGCTTCAAACCCAAAATCTGATTTGTTTGATCGCCTAGCTCGCATGCTAAGAAATTAAAATCTGGATTGATTGTTAAAGATAAAATCCGATTGCATGCAGCATGGAACCTAGATTTAATTTGCTCAGTCACATGCTCACATGATCCAAATATGATTTGCTAGCTGATTACTTGATTGAAAATGATGTCTTGCTTGTTTAAAACATAGAGATTGCATGAAATCCTATCCGCATGATTAAAAGCTTGGCCGTAGGATCAAAACTTCATCATATGCTAAACTTGATTCGATTATATTGTCTGGCCTATATGTGTTTTTAAACCTTGAATCATATGCTAAAAATTTAGCAAATCCGAAACACATAACCAAATCCTAAAACTGTTTGGATTTG
>NC_027751.1:20591072-20591867 GCF_000695525.1 Brassica oleracea var. oleracea | reverse complement strand
TCCTTGGCCGAAATCTATAAGAATCCTAGAACCATTCGGATTTGGCCTGGCCGAAACTTATGTTTGGCCTAATGAACAATCGCATGATCTTTAAAGCCTTGGCCAAATGTAGAAGCTTGGCCTAGGTTAAATCCTAATCAAATGCAAAGTCTAAATTCTCTTGGCCAACCTTTAAAAGACCTTGACCGAAGGCAAAAGCTTGGCCAAATTGAAATTTCTACTGGCCAAATATGAAATCTAGTCAAACTAATAGAATCTCTTGGCCAAAGCATTTTGGTAAAATCATCTTGGCCGAATCCCCTTGGCCAAAATTCCTTGGCCAAAGTCTTTTGAATAATCGATCTTGGTCGAATTTAAATCTCTATTAATCTAATCAGACTTAATTTATTTCTGGCTATTTGTTGCACACTTTGATTTATTTAATTCATGATGTTTTCAAAATTATTGTCTAAGGGAACAAAATTTGATATTAAATTACCTAAGTTTGGGATTCAATACGAGATAAATGAACATTAAGTGTTATTATCTCGAGGGGGAGAATCAAAGAATCCCAAAATCCCTAAATAAGTTAAGCATCAACGACAACAATAGCCCAAATCAAATCTAAAAATGAAATTGCACAACATAAAGATTATATGGAGATTAATAATTGGCAAACCGGTCATGCCATTCCGGTTAAGTATGCGACATTCTATTGAATGGTTTAAGATATGCTGCTCCTTTGAATAAGGGAATTGATAATATGAGCATTCACCATGATATTTCGAAAATAAGCAAGGAATTTTGTGGGCTTGA
>NC_027751.1:20589214-20590973 GCF_000695525.1 Brassica oleracea var. oleracea | reverse complement strand
ACAAGAGTAATTGGTGATACCGGTGGATTTATGAATCCTTATAAGTTGCAGCAAAATTTGTTCGCATAATGCAAAAGAACAAATAGAGACTCTCCCATGAATTTGATAAAGGGTCAAGAATTAATGTTCCCATATAGAGAACTTAAATAAGTTGCTCCAACACAAAGTTATAAGATTGGATCTGAAACGTTGGATATAAATCTCCATATGAATACATAAGGCCACGAGAGATATGATTAAGGCTAAGTCATGGATTAGATAAATCCGTATATCCAACATCGGGGAGAGAAATAATAAACTGGTAAATGATTTCGAGAATGAATAATGATCCTCAAATATAAATATAGAATAAGAGTCCAAAGAATGAATCATTCTCAGAACTTAAACAAGTCAATTGCCAGACATGTTTGATGACCCAAACTGAAATATACCAGCGGGTTATGCTCTAATAAAATTGATATTGGACTTAGTTAAGATAAGACGGTTCCATACATGTATTACTCGAAAATGAGAAGAGCATAAAATTGAAATGGCAGATCCGAAATTAAGGTTGTCCAAAGGAAACCTTAGACATGACCATGAATAAAGATCAGGTACCTGAAAATAATAAGATCTAAATGCATTATGTCGTGTCTGGATTATAAATGGAACCGGTAAAATAATATCGACGTCGATGATGATATAATATTTGAATACAAAAGCGCTTGACAAAAGCGAGGATCATGAAACCAACGTCTATCATAGAGTGCACTCAGAGAAATTACTCAGAGAAATTGATTAAGGAAATTGATAATTCTATAAGACGTGGTATATGAAATCTCTTAAGAGAAGAGATGTAGTCAATTTGAGCACCTTGAAAAATAAATTCTTATGCATCAAATGACATACATAGATAACATGCTCAAGAAGTTTGATATGGACTAAGCTTACGAATTGAAAAGTCCCATAATTATAAGGTTCCTCAGTTTAGAAAAGATAATTTCGGCCCTAATGAAGAAAATGAGGAGATCTTTGGTCCTGAAATTCCATGTCTAAGTGCCATAAAGTTTTGACGGATTTGGCGAGCCAAACAGGGTAGATAAATAATTTGCCGTAATCTATTAGCTAGATGTAGCTCATGATCGACCCAAAGGCACTGGAACGAGATTAAACATGTTCTTCGTTACCTGCAAGGAACGAAAGACTTGGGTCTATTTTATACTAACCATAACAAAGATGGTTTAGTTGGCTTTGCTGATGCAGGTTATTTATCAGATCCACACAATGCTCGATCACAGACAGGCTATGTCTTCACACATGGAGGTACAGCCATATCATAGCGTTCCATGAAGCAGACGATCGCGGCCACATCTTCGAACCATTCGGAAATATTGGCCATACATGAGGCCAGCCGCGAGTGTGTCTGGTTGAGGTCGATGACCCAACATGTCCGATCAAATTGTGGGATGGCCGAGTGCAAGAAGCCGACCTGTTCACCAAATCACTTCCTACCTGCACGTTCAGGAAGCTCACGCATCAGATTGGGATGCATAGACTGAAAGATCTTCAGTGATGTTCAGAATAGGGGGAGTATACGTGTTGTACTCTTTTTCAATCACCATGGTTTTGTCCCAATGGATTTTCCTGGTAAGGTTTTAATGAGACAACATCTAAAGCGTATTATAATCCATGTATGGTTATGACATCCAAGGGGAGTGTTATAAATCATATTGTGGATATCCATAACCGGTCCGGACCATGATCGGCCCAGTACCTAGAG
>NC_027751.1:20579895-20588627 GCF_000695525.1 Brassica oleracea var. oleracea | reverse complement strand
TTGGGCCATTTGGGCCGATTAAGAAATCAGATCTAATTCTCACATTTTTTTTCCTTTGGGCCATTGAGTCCAAGTTCAAATAATTTTTTTTCAACCATTCTTAATTATTTTTTTCTTTTCTTAATATAATTTAAGCATTCATAAAAAAAATTGATTTTTTCATTGAAAAGTATAAATCTTTATTAAAAGTATATAATTATTAACCACATAATAAAATTAATTTATTAGAGTTATACCAACTTAATTCATTAAAGAAATACAGTTTAATTTTTTAAACATAAATAGTCATTTAAAATTAAACACGATAAAGAAATATAAAAAGTTTAAGTCTTTTATAAAATAAAACACAAATATATGAAATATGACGCTAAATATTTGTCAATTGAAAAAAAAGGAAAATAAATCCGCGCTTTGAAAGCGCGGATCAAAATCTAGTTTTAATCCTTAAGTTTACAACACAAAAGACCATTTCTTCTTCTTTATTAAAAAGACATGAGAAACAGAAGGAAATAAAATGGTAGCTTACCAAAAACAAGTCTCAAAAAAACAATCTGTAAAGATGGCTAATCATCGATAAATTTCCTAAATATATGCAATTACAAGATTACATTTTAAATAAATTCTAACTATTTCACTTAAATCAATATCTAAAAGTTTAAATTGTAAACATTTTTATAAAAAAAAAATTTACTTTTTTTTTGGGTTATTCTATCGAATATGAAAAATATTTATGGTACAAAACGAGTGGAACAGATAATTTAGTCTTTTATGTTATTTAAGTAAGTGTACTTTTGTAGAGTATTCTGTAAAACATGTAAAAGATTTATTAAACAAATAAAAAGGAATTTTTGCAAAAATGACTCAAAATTTAAAGTTAAACACAAAACTAACCCATGACTTTTTTGGAACTTTCATTTGCTCTATTCACCCCATAAGTTCGGATTATCCACGAAAATGTCATTTTTTTTTCCGAAAATGCTTGTTTTACCCTATCATCCTTGTTTTCCTCTGTTATTTACAATATTGCCATTATCATCAATACTCCAACTACCATGAACAACTAATTTTAAGCTCTAAATGCACCTAAAATCAACATCTACTTCTTCATATTCTTATTTCTTACACACACAAACCATTTCCTTTCACTTCCTCACTTATTTTATCTCAAAATCATAACTTTTTTATTTTAATTTTTATAAGGTTATTAGAGTTACTCAAGTTCATGATTCAAGAACGAGTGAGTAACTTTCATTAAGAACTCATGTGTACTTGGAAAAGTTAAACATAAACCTCATTGGATATAAGAATGATTTTTGATTTTTTTTTCCAGATCTATTCACTAGAAGACTTCTGTGTAAGTGTTCTCCAACTAAAAGACTTATACAGAAGTCTTCTGGTCAATGCAAAAGTTAGTTTTGCAATTGACTTTCAGTGTGTTTCTTAGAGACGACTTCTACCGGAAGACTTACATGAAAGTCTTCTAGTTAAAATTAAATATTTAAGTTTTATTTTTCAATTTCAGAATTAACCTGAGACGACTTTCAACGACAGTGAGAAGACTTCCATCGAGAGATCTAAAGACTTTCTGTTCCTTGTAAGTCTTTTAGAAAAAGTCAATTTTTTGACAAAATTCGGTCAATTGCAAAACTAACATGTTTATCCTAGAAAACTTATAGGGAAGTCTTTTCTGGTATTTTTGAGATTTTTTTTTTTAAAAAGTAAGTCAATATTTACAAAGGAAGACTTCCAAAAATGACCTAAATGGAAGACTTCTGTGGAAGTTTTCTACGTCAATGTTTAATAAACTTTCATTTTCTCTAAACAATAAAGATTTTTTAACAGTTTCTTGTTGATTCATGTATATTAGTCGATATTGGGGCTCCTGAATGAAATTCATAACTTAATTAGTGATAATTATGAGGTTACCAACGATCATGTTTATTAATGTTTCTAGCTAATTTTGGAAAACTTATTGAAGACTTCACGGACTTCTGAGGCTTCCCAGAAGTCTTCTGAAGACTTCCTACAAGACTTCTAGTTAAAGTGTTATATGTTCTTCTCTTATGTAATTTTTGATCTTCTGTGAATTTAACTATGTTTTTTTGAGAAGTCTTCTCTCTTAGTTTTAGTAAATTTTGACTAAATTTTTGTGGTATTGTGTTTTGCTATTGAAGTTGTATATAACTTCAATAATGTCAAGTATTTTTCACAAGATAATATCGTACGAACATATTTACCAACTTTTCATTAAATCTCTTCAAATTCACAAATAAAAGAGTACACTTACAAATCACAAAACAAATCATAAGCAAAACTGTTACACTTGGAGTTAGAGATCATTCATCCACATAGATCATTTTTGACTCCACTTGACATACCCATCATAAACTTTGATAGTCCTCATGTTCAGGTTTCAGGTTTTTGAAGACTATGTGGAAGACTTCGCATGCATGAAGTTTTCCAGGAAGATTTCATGGAAGTCTTCCATGAAGTCTACCTCAAACTTGAAACTTCCATCAGCTTCAACACACTCAGATATGTTTACCAGATGATCGGACAGCTCCTCCACTTTGATAGCTCCATATCTGAAATTAAATCAAATATTCAGAACATAATTTGGAAAAAGGTAAGAGTTTTAAACAAGAGGTTACCAAATGAAGAAATATCAGACATGGAGACTTATGAAAAAGGAGAGATGAGAGAAGACTCCGTCAGAACACTTCCATGAAGTCTTCTTCTAGTGCATTATATGTTACAAGACTTTCCTGGAAGTTTTCCAAAGTTTGGCTCAGATCTGGAAAGCATGCATATTCAAATAGCTTCAAAACATAGAAAAGCTTCAAAATAAGATAAGAGCTTTAATCAACAAAAATATTTTTCAAACGGTAAGAGCTTTAAGCAATAAAAGGTTACCAAATGAAGAAAATCAGACATAGAGACTTACCAAAACGCGCAGATCTGTTATGAAAGAGGAGACATGGAGAAGACTCAGCCAGAAGACTTCATGTGCATTAAATGTTAGAAGACTTCCGAGAAGATTTCTCTGGAAGGCTTCCAAATCTATCTCAGATCTAAAAAACATGCATATCTAAAAGCCTTTAAATGACTTCAAAACATAGAAAAAAATTCAAAAATAAGGTAAGAGCTTAAAACCACAAAAAGAGTTATCAAAAGGTAAGAGCTTTAAGCAACAAAAGGTTACCAAATGAAAAATATGATTTATAGATTTATCTATAAAGGAGTGGAAGATGAGAACCATATAATGAAAAACCTGCAAAAACAAAATAAATCAGTGAGAAAGACATGAGATAAAAATGAGAAATAGATATAAAATTTAGTGTTTTTAAGTTCAAAGAGATTAGAGAGAGGTTGGAGAGTTATAAAATGAGAAACATTACTTTTTTGTTGCAGCCATTTGAGAGGAAGATAGAGAATGTGTAAATTTTCTTTATATAGAGAGACAAAAATTCCAATGAGGTTAAATATTTTTCGATTCAGAAGACTTTCAAGTAATGTTTCTCATTCTAAAATTTACTTGATAGTTATTTGTTGGAAGACTTAAGTCACCTAAACCCTAAACTCAAAATAACTTCATAAGTAGAAACAAACACTTCATAAAACTTAAAATCAACTTTAAAAGCGTTTAATATATGAAAGAATTGTCTATTATGCCTCACTTTCAAGGGACATTGTGAAATCAGTACCCCACTAAAGGAAATTTGTGTTACTAGTCACATTATTTCATAATACCAGCGCTACCCTCAATATTTGGCAAGCTAATGGCAGGTTAACGGCACGGTTTCAAATATGATTAAATGGCAAGATAATGGCCATAATACAAAACTTTCTAAATGACAAGGAATTTGTTCTTCTGATTAATCAGCCTTCGCTCTCAATACAATTTCTTCGCTATGTTGCTCTTTTAAACCTTTATATGTCGTGTGCAAATCCTTTTATGTTCATAAGTTGTGTGTATTCTAGGTTATTTGTGAGTAGACACATATAAAATAAGGAAATTTGGGAAAAGAGAACAACTAAACTATGTTATTGTCCCCTTACGACCAAATCAAATTTTGTCCCATTTGGATTTTCACTACCCTTCAAGGTTATAAAAATTCATATCAATTAATTTACAATGCAAAAAAATGAAGAAAAATATAAAACATGAAGTAGTCAAGCATGTGCATATATGAAAAATATTTTTGGATTCAAAAAATATTTGGAATGGTTAGTTGAAAAATAGGCTAAAGGTGTTAGTATATAAGATCTACCATCTACGGCGATTCAGAATATGCAGTCTAACTGAAACACAATGATCTACACAAGAAAGAATGTGCATTACACCGAAAACATTTAGATCTACGATGGCAGAATATGAAATCTACATTTTCTTCTATGTTCTACATTTTTGGTAGATCATAAGAAATAATAAATGTTCTTATATCTTCTATGGAAGAATATGCATTCTTCTCACTTCTCTTCTATCTATAATATCGGTATTCTCTATTTACCACCTCATCTTTATTCTACCTTCCGTAGAATGTAATTTCTACTTGATTTGTAAACAAAATCCGGAAATATAGGAAAAAACTGTTAGAAAATATTCCTTAAATCTATTAAATCTTTTTTATTTCCTTTTTAAAATCTGCTTCCCCTAAATTTAAGTTTTTTCATTGCCAATCACGATTTTGACAAAACATTTGTGGAGCTTCTTCTATTTTTCGTAGTTTCTTTTGTCAATCTAACGTGAGAATATGCACTTATATGCCTATTCTGGTTTTGGAGATCGTCCAAAAGAAAAGGATGGAATTTTCTTGTTGATGAAGAAACATGAGGTAGAATACTTACTTTATACACAAGCAAAACCTTTGACAACCTAAGAGTTATGGTTTGTGAGGACTTTGGAATCAATGTAAACTTGGTCAATATCGAGCTGAGTTACCTACCTTCCGATTTGGTGATTGGCCTCGACTCACCACCTATTTTCATCACCAATGATCGGCAACTCAAAAAATTTCTTACATATGTGAAGAACAAAGCTTCAACGCGGTTATGTGTGTGTATTCGATCGAAGTTCGGATTTAACTTGAATGAAGAGGATGCTGAGTCGCCTAACAGAGAGGAAGTGGCTATGTCCTATGAAGTTTCAGATGATATTGATGGTGAAACCGAGCTTGAAGAAGAAGATGCGAAGATAGATAAAAGTGATGATAAAAATTAGTGTGAGAAAGATATGATCAACAAAAAGTCTGTCCGTTTTTCTCTGGTTGATGTTGTGAAGAAGGGTCAACATTTTACTAGCAAAACAGCTTTGCAGGCAACAATGAAAATATGTGCAATGAAACATAATTTCGACTACAAGCTTGGCAAACCGGATAAAAGAGTTTGGTATGTTCGTTGCGCGGATGATGATTGCCGCTGGCATGTTCGCGCAGAGAGATTAACAGGTTTTTCATATTTTATCATCAAAAAGTATGTACATGATCATTCATGTGCTCCATCATCAAGGAACCACTCTGTTCGGACAACTTCATCAAAAACAATTGGTAGTCTCATTATGCATAAGTATGAAAGTGACAAGGAAGGCCCGGAACCTAATGATATCATCCAGTTTATGCGTAATGATCATGTTGAGATTGTGAGTTTTAGTGATTTATGAGATGGTTGTGTGTATAGATTAAGGAGATTAAGTTAGAACCATAAGAATAAGAAAGAGAGAGATTGTTGCAAAGTGAGAGAGTAAGAAGGGGGAATCTTATATTCCCTTACTTAATTTGTTTATGGGAACATCCCATATATAAAGAGGTTACAAGTACATGGTAACATATGAGATATAATAAACTAGTAGAATCCTAGACAAATAATAAACAAGAGAAGAACTAGACAAGGCTGATCTGTGCAGGCTGGTCCCGGATAGTGACATGTCATAAATGTCTCCATTGACTTGAAACCTTAACCATCCCATGTGATCTGATCCTCCAACGGTCTACAGCACAAGACATCTTCTTCTAATCATCCTTATTGTGATTCAGCTTCCTTTCTTTGTCTTGCACTTCACTCTAGGTCTTAGGCTGTATGGACAGACTTGGAACACAAGGTAACTCAGCTCATGCTTGATTTAAACTCGCCTGGTGCCCTCTTGTTTCTTATTGCTTCATTTCCATATCTCATTGCTTCATCTTCACACTCCCCCTCAAGCTTGACCACAGGGACTGGTCAAGCTTGGAAACCATGAAGGACTCCCTCATTAAAACCTTTAGCTTGGAAAAACCTCATGGGATAAAAACCAAGCCAAGAAAAAAGAGTAGAACACTTCATGGCTAAGAGGATCAGTGTGATGAAAGATCTACGAGTCCTAACTTGGAATGTATGAACTCGCAAACCTTGGTGCTTGCAGCCTTGGTGAAGATGTCAGCTAGTTGATCCTCACTTCTTGTGTAGCAAGGTAAGATGATCCTTTGTTCCACTGCTTGCCTAACTTTATGACAATCCACCTTAATGTGTTTATTCCTCTCATGGAACACACTGTTGGAAGCTATGTGTATTGCAGCTTGATTATCGCAGTGCATGGTAATAGGATTTGTAGTCTCTATACCCAAGTCTCTTAGCAGGTTGCTGATCCAAATGAGCTCACTAGTGAGCTTCCTCATTGCTCCATACTCTGCCTCAGCACTTGAGCATGATACTATCTTCTGCTTCTTGCTCTTACCCAGGGTGACAAGATTGCCTCCAATAAATGTACAATAGCCTGTGGTGGATCTCCTATCAACTCTGTCTCCTGCCCAATCAGCATCACAATACCCAACTATCTCTGTACTTTTGTTTCATCCCATCCACACTCCTTGCCCTGGCGCCTCTCTTAAGTATCTTAGGATCCTTTCAACCATGTTCCAATGGTGTATCTTGGGAGCTTGCATATTCTAGCTTACTTGGTTAACTGCAAAGCTTTCCCACCATTATCCTATACTGTTTAACATCAGCATAGGGCTTGTCTTCAATCTACCCCTCACACAGCACCTTATATCCATCTTCTAGTGGAGTCTTGGCTGCTCTTCCTCCTAGATCACCTGCCTCATTCAGAAGATCAAGTATGTACTTCCTTTAGAATAAGAATAGTCCATCTTTGGATCGGCACATCTCAATCCCTAGAAAGTACTTTAACTCTCCCAAGTCTTTGATATCAAAAGATGATATAAGGAAAGCTTTAGTTAGGAGTATACCTTCTTTGTCACTATGATGATATCATCAACATATACTAAGATCACAACAATCCCTTGCTTGCTGGTGAGTCTAAAGAGAGTGTGATCTGCCTCAGATTTCACAAAGCCCCTTCCATTGAGTGTGGTGCTGAGCTTGTGGTACCAGGCCCTAGGTGATTGTTTTAATCCGTAGATAGCCTTCTTGAGTCTAAGAACATTTCCAGGTTTCACTAGGTGTTCTAGGCCAGGAGGTGGCCTCATGTAGACCTCATCTTCTAGTTCTCCTTGTAGGAAAGCATTCTTCACATCCATTTGCCATAGATCCCACTCTAAGTTGACAGCCAAAGATAGGATTATCCTTATGGTGTGAAGTTTAGCAACTGGTGCAAAGGTATCTAGGTAATCCTCTCCATATGTTTGAGTGAAGCCCCTTGCTACTAGTCTTGTCTTGCGCCTTTCTACTGTCCCAGCAGCATTGTACTTGATGGTGAAGATCCAGCGGCTTGTTACAGCTCTCTTGCCTTTAGGTAGTTCAACTTCATACCATGTATCATTAATGATCATGGCATTAGTTTCACTGCCCGCTGATTCCTTCCATTCCTCATGCTCCATAGCTTCCTCATAAGACCTTGGAATGTATTCCTGATCCAACTCTCCAATAAACACCACATGTTCTTGGGGATAATGAGCTAGAGAGCACACTCCTTGTATAGGATGAGCCACAGCTTGAGCATTGAAGTAGACCCTATTGTTCTTCCAATTTAGATCAACCGGCTTTCTGATGGAACTTCTTCTTAGAGCCGGCTGTGAACTACTTTCCTTAGTTGCTACTTGATCACTATTAGGCTGAGGCTGGCTTGCAATCACTACTGGCTCCTCTTGAATAGTGTGATGATCCTGCTCCTCTTTTGTATGATGCTCAGCTTGATCATGACTTGCTGAATCCTCCTTATTATGTTCAGCTTGATTGTCCCCCTCAGGATCAAGGTGAGGAATCTCAATCACATCAGTATCAACTTCAGTAGATGGAGTGGACTGGTGGGAACTCGCCTCAGGTGTACTGGCCCCTTTCTCTTAGTGTATACTGATCCCAAGTCTTTCCATTACTCTCCTTAGATTGTTGGCTCTATCTGAGGCTGATTGGGACAGATTCTCTAACTCTTCCCAACTCTTTCTATCATAGTAGCCTCTGGATTCCACAAATTTCACATCTCTTGAGACTAAGACCCTCCTGGTCTCTGGTACATAACACTTATAGCCTTTCTGGTGAGGAGAGTACCCAATAAATATTGCCTTTGTGCTCTTGGCTGACAGCTTATCTCTTTGTTCTCCTGGTATCAAAACAAAGCAAAGACACCCAAACACACGCATATGTTCTATAGATGATTTGTTTTTGTTAAGTACCTCATTAGGGGATTGATCTTGAAGGACTTTTGTGGGGATCCTATTGATTAGATAGCAAGCTGTTAGGACTGCATCTCCCCAAAAACGTTTGGGCACACTTGTGTGGAACATCATCCTCCTTGCCACCTC
>NC_027751.1:20562550-20578159 GCF_000695525.1 Brassica oleracea var. oleracea | reverse complement strand
ATGTGAGTTTTAGTGATTTATGAGATGGTTGTGTGTATAGATTAAGAAGATTAAGTTAGAACCATAAGAATAAGAAAGAGAGAGATTGTTGCAAAGTGAGAGAGTAAGAAGGAGAAATCTCTTATTCCCTTACTTAATTTGTTTATGGGAACATCCCATAGATAAAGAGGTTACAAGTACATGGTAACAAATGAGATATAATAAACTAGTAGAATCCTAGACAAATAATACACAAGAGAAGAACTAGACAAGGCTAATCTGTGCAGGCTGGTCCCAGATAGCGACATGTCCTAAATGTCTCCATTGACTGAAACCTTAACCAACCCATGTGATCTGATCCTCCAACGGTCTACAGCACAAGACATCTTCTTCTGATCATCCTTATTGTGATTAAGCTTCCTTTCTTTGTCTTGCACTTCACTCTAGGTATTAGGTTGTATGGCCAGACTTGGAACACAAGGTACCTCAGCTCATGCTTGATTTAAACTCGCCTGGTTCCCTCTTGTTTCTTATTGCTTCATTTCCATATCTCATTGCTTCATCTTCACAGAGATATCTTACTCTTTAGCATGGGAGGCACGTGAGTATGCATTAAATGTTGTGAGAGGCATTTTAGAGAAAGGTTATGAAAAAAATTCCAAATACTGGCACATGATGAATGAAGCTAATCCAGGATCACACACATTTTATGAAACTGATCGCAATGGGAGATTCAGATTCCTCTTCATCTCACATGGTCAGTCTATTTGCGGTGTTTTTACTGCCATTCGAAAAGTTATTGTTGTGGATGAGATTTTTTTGAAGAGGAAATACAAAGGAGTATTACTGGCTGCTACTGGTTTGGATGGAAACTCGAACCTATATCCTATTGCATTTGGAGTTGTCGACTCAGAGAATGACCGCTCGTGGGAATGGTTTATTAGACAACTTAATGTTGTCATTGCTGATGATCAGAGTTTAGCTTTTGTGTCAGACATGAATACTTCAATTACTAAAACTCTTGCGAAAGTGTATCCGCATTCTCATCATGGAATGTGCATTCACCACTTGCTGAACAATGTTGTTACATATTTCAAGGGTAAAGGTGTCGCTAGTTTGGTTGCAAAGGCTTCTAAAGCTTACCGAGTTGCTGATTTTAAGAAGCTATTTACTGCTATTTTCTCAATTAGTCCTGCAATTGGAAACTATCTAATACAAGCTGATGTGAGAAAGTGGGCTTGTTGTAAATTTTGGGCTATAGGTACGATGTTAGGACCAATAACTCTGTTGAATCAATAAAATCTACTTTGCGTTCGCCAAGAGAGTTTCCAGTTATAGCTTTGTTGGACATCATAAGGGAAATGATGACTCGATGGTTTTTCAAACGTAGAACTTTAAGTTCTAAGCATACACAGCCACTGACCATTGTTGTGGAGAAGAAGACTGATCGAAGGATTGAGAAGGGTAAGAAGTTTCAGGTTTTTCCAGTTAGCGATGATAGGTTATTGGTTCAAGGTGACACTTTTGAATGTGTGGTCGACTTGGTCCGACGCACATGTTCATGTGGAAAATTCGGTCTGATGAAAATCCCATGCAGACACGCCATAAAAGCAGCTTTCAGTGTAGGCATACAAGCACACATACTCACTGACGACATGTGCACCACTGCTTCATGGAGATCGATTTATGAGGAAAGCATAAATCCTATTAGTGTCCCAGAATATGCATGGATTGTCCCATCTCAAGTACAGTAAGCGAAAGTCCTTCCTCTAGAGACTAGAAGAGCTGCAGGTCGTCGTAAATGCAGTCGATGTGGTCTTCAAGCCATTCGGTCTATGCAAGTTACTTTTCAGAGTTTTTTCAAATATTATCCTTGTTTCATATCGAACTCAGTTTTTTCAAGACCAATTGAGTTTTATATTTTGTGCAAGTTTCCAGTATTTGCTTCGTTTTATGCAAGTTTTAAGTTTAATGTTAAGATTTGATCCATAAATAGGCAATACAACTGAATATCAAATTGATTCGATCTTTGACAAAGTGACTACAATCAGAAAACCATTACAATAACAATCAAATTTAGAACAAATACATAAAATACTGAGAATGGATCCAATTAGTCCTACATCTTCCGACTTCTTATGCTTGATAACTTCTTCCTCCACTGTCTTTTTCAAGAAACTTCTCAGATCTTCAATTTCTTCGGCGATTCACGATTGTTGCTCATCCATCCTTTGTATCTCATCAAGCAGAGCCTCGTTGACCCACTTAAAAAGATGTTGTTCTTTCTTTCTCTGAATCGGAACACAAAAATGTCAATTGGAACATAGAAGAATGAAAAGTCATAATTCATCAGAATTACCTGTAAACCAATCTCACATCAGAAGAATCTTTTGTATGGGTTCTCCTCTGTTTTTGAAACATAAGTGACAATCCCCTTCCCACACCAGCATCTGGAAGGAATCCGTCCATTGTTATTCATGATCGGTTTTTGAGAAGGAGAGAAAGACGGAGAGGAGAAATAAACGATGAAATAAGTAGGGTTTCTGGTCATTGGTGTTATATAAGTTTATTTTTAGGGCAAAACATGCTTTTAATCGGGATTTAGGGTCGACTTATATGTGTTTTGATTATTAAGATTTGTATTGACTATTGAGATTTGTAGCCTAGTTAGGTTAGATCGTGTATGGCTCTAGTTTAGTTTCACTTAGGGTATAATTAGGGGTAGATATGTTGTATGGCTTATTTTAGATTCATTTAGGGTATAGTTAGGGGTTGATATGTTGTATGGCTTAGTTTAGATTCATTTAGGGTATAGTTAGGGGTTGATATGTTGTATGGCTTAGTTTAGATTCATTTAGGGTATAGTTAAGGGTTGGCTTAGGGCCCTACTTTATTTAATTTTGTAAAGTAGAGAAGACTTCCCAGTAAGTCGTCTAGGATAAACAGGTTAATTTTGCATTTGACCGGATTATGTCAAAAATTTGACTTTTCCTAGACGACTTACAAGGAAGACGTTCGGTAGAAAAATAAAACTTCAATATTTAGTGGGATTTTTCCAAAACCAACCTAAAATTTGGAGTCAACCCCAAAACCAACCTCTTTTTTTGTCATTACTATTCACCCTTGAAAGTTCCAAATTCTCCTTATGTTTTTGAATTAATTAGAAAAAGTCATTACTAAATGATTATTTAATTATTTCGAAATGAGAAAAACCTATTACACCCTAAACATTTTTTCTTATTTACAACAATGTTATTATCATCAATTTTCCAACCACCATGAACCACCATTTTGAGCTCTTAAAAGCTCAAGAATTCAATTTGTAACCATTTTTTCTCTTTCTAAACTAACAAATCTTCATTTCCTCTCATTTCCTCTCCATTTTCATCTAAAAAGCTCCCATAACTTCCATTTTTATAATCTAAACTTTCATATTTTCAAGTTTATTCAGTTGTGAGTCGAAAAAGGTGGTTTTTTTTTGTCATATTTGTATCTTGGACGGTGGTAAAGGGTGGAAACGAGCTTTACACCAGAAAAAAGAAACTATTTACATGATTTTCGTCATTTTTCAGATATGTGTCGCGATAGTAGATTGTTTTGTATGTCTACGCATATGTGTAGACTTACGATGCGGTCTACTTTTCAACGCATAGGTTACTTTTACAATTGACCAAAATAATTTTTTTTGTATAGTAGACTTCCCTAGAAGTCTACATCTTAACTTTTGAAAACAAAAACAAAAAAGTAGGTACACTTACTAAGAAGTCTACGTAAAGAGGTTAGTTTTTTCATTTGACCGAACTTTTGGCAACTTTTGACTTTTCATAGTACACTTCACCGGAAATCTATATTTTGTAGACTGCTAGGAAAGTCTACAAAAGGTCAGTTTTGCATTTGACCAATACTTTGACTGCGTTGAATAAGTTAGTTTTGTATTTGACTAAAATGTTATAAAGTTGACCAAATAAAAAAAAAGTGTAGACTTCATATTTAGTCTATTAATATCAGAAAAAAGCGTAGACTGCATATGAAGTCTACTATTTTAGTTTGGTCAAATGCAAAACAAAACCTATTGAATTTGGGAGTAGACTTCACCTGAAGTCTACACATGTGTAGACGTTCATCTCAATCTATTTGTAGAAAGTTAAACTTGGTCAATTGCAAAAACTAACTTGTTCTAAGAAATTAAAAAAAATGTAGACTATAAATGAAGTCTCTTTTGGAAAGTCAAATCCTGGTTGAATTCTGGTCAATTGCAAAAACTAACATTTTCAAAATGTAGATTCAAAAGAAAGTCTACACATATAAAACCACAACCTTCTTTTAGATACAAATGATAACCCGTGGATTTTGCAATTGCAAAAACTAACCCAAATTATAGACCTACTTGACAGTCTACAAACGTCTATTAGTTTGTAGATTGAATATAAAGTCTACATAGAAAAATCTGTTAAAAGTGGATTTGTGCATTATTTTTGCTGTATTTTGAAAAAAAAAATTGTTTGACAGTGTGTATTAGTTAATCCTAATGGTCTTGAACTATTTTGAAAAGATAATCTTTTATAATTATAAAATTATCAACATTTTGATTTCACTATCTAGTTAGCTAATAAGTGTAGTTCTTTGTGAGAGTTTGTGGTCGATAATCAAAAAAAAAGAAAAATATTTATCGTGCATGATGGTTGTACACATGGTAAACTTTTTGAAATGGCAAAAGAAGATGATGACCTGTACAGGTAATCACACATTCACACTCTTTATACAATTAACAAAAGAAGATGTTATATAACATACAAATAAAAAGAGAGCGATTTCAAGGGCTTTAGGTTCAGTAAAGCTAACAAAGGCGACTCTTGATTGCTCAGCATTTCTGCACTCGAAATACACTTGAGTTGGAAAAGCATCCAAAAAAAATCAAGCTAAGAAGGAGAAGACTTAAGAGAAAATTACTTTAGAATGTCGATGTGGTCTATGTTGCCGGAGAAGGAGAAAAACTCTTGAATATCCCTCACCGTTGCCAGATCTGACACATTAACACTTCTCGTCTGCATCCCAAAGATAAAATTTTGAGCTCAAGAATAGCTAATACAAGAAGAAGCGAGGTTGGATGCGAGACAGATGTTGGGTATGGGCCTGACCCTCCCAAAAGGCCTACAAGATAGATATCCTGACCCATAACCGTGTGGAAAAGATTCGGCCCGGCGCCTCGCGAGCGACCGAACGGCTCGACTCAAGACTACTTTTAGTCGATCAAACGAGTGACTGAAAGGAGTCGACTCGACGACTCGAAGCAGCAGCCCAATAGCTCGGCCCAACCGACGAAGGCCCATCAAGTGAAAGCAAATTAGGTTATTGATCGACCGCCTATATAAGGGAAGCAAGAAGCAACGAGAAGGGGACCCGCAAATCACTACACACTTACTTTCGACTAGAAATTAGGGCTTTCCATGCCTACTTATAATTTCCAACGAACTAGCTTTCGCCGGCTTACTTTCCACCGTTTCTTTCCTTATTTGTAACTCGACCGAACAATTCCCTGATCTAATAAACGCTTTTGTCTCGACCCACCGACGAGTTCTTGTCTCTTCTCTTTACTAGTTTATCGACAGTTCTCGATTCAAACAACAGACACACGACTCCACAACAAAAAATGACTCTGACAAAAATAACGACAACGACCTGTAAATCGACATGAAACATAACAAATCGAAGACTACTACCTTACCGGAAGGAAGATATTGCAGCGGCGGCAGGACGGCAACCAGTGTAAGCAGCGGAAGGTTGACTTCACCGGAAATCGCTCACGAGAGAGAGAGAGAGAGAGAGAGAGAGAGAGAGAGAGAGAGAGAGAGAGAGAGAGAGAGAGGGAGAGAGAGAGAGAGAGTAACGGCCGCTAGGGTTCATCTTTTTTTAATAATTTTTATTGGTGATATCATTTTTCTTTTCATATAAAAAAACTAAATTTATTTTATTTTTATTTCAAATTGTAGTATACTAAAAAAGATGTCTATTATACCTTAAATTAAGTAGACTCCATTATAAATCTACTATATCCTAAACTACAAACCCCAAACCCTAGATATCTATTTGATAACCCAAAAGTCTCAATTAATTATTACATATGTTAAATATAAACTACTCAACACTGATATGTATATCTATCAATAAAACAAAAAAAAAAAATCTAAATCTAAAATCTAACCCTAAAAATCTAACCATAAAAGTACGTCCATGTTTGAACCTATTGTTTTCAAACCATAAGCATTGTGTAATACATGGTTACCAAATCAATGTATGCTCTTTAAATTGTTCAGTTGTATTAAATTTTAATTTCTATATCTCATATTAGTTTTTATATTGATGATTTAAAATAATTTTCACACAAATAATTTTTATACATTTTTAAAATAAATTTAATAGATCAAATTACTATGCAGACTATAGAATAAATCTACAGAGTAGATTTCTTAGGAGGTCTACAGATATGTAGACTTCTTTTATTTCGTGTATACTTACGAAGGACGAAATTGTAAAATAACTTTATGTTTTTTTGTTTGGTCATAAGGGTTATATAGTACTTTTACTACCCCTTTAGGTTGGTTTTGCATTTGATTGAATATGGGGTTTAGTTTTATGGTTAGAATCAATATTTGGGTTTGTTTTGGCAAAAACCACATATTTAATTATAGTTAGACGACTTCCATGTAAGTCGTTTCAGGTTATTTTTACAATTGAAAAATAAAACATAAATATTTTATTTTATCCGAACGACTTACACGGAAGTCTTCCGGTACACGACTTACACAGAAGTCTTCCGGTAGACGACTTACACGGAAGTCTTTTGTAATAACCAAGGTTTGACCATAATCTCGGAAAAAAATCGTGGAAGACTTTTGTGTAAGTCGTCTATTTGAAGACTTCCGTGTAAGTCGTCCAGATAAAATTAAATATTTAAGTTTTATTTTTCAATTGCAAAAGTAACCTGAAACGACTTACATGGAAGTCGTCTAATTATAATTAAATATTGAAGTTTTATTTTTCTGCTGGACGACTTCCTTGTAAGTCGTCTAAGAAAAGTCAAATTTCTGACACAGTCTGGTCAAATGAAAAACTAACTTGTTTATCCTAGACGACTTACTGTAAGGTCTTCTCTGGTATTTTTAAGATTTTTTTATTAACAAAGAAAAGTGGAAGACTTCTATGGAAGTCTTCTCTAAAAATACATATAAAATCAATTGCAAAACTAACCTCTACATTGACCAGAACACTTCCGTGTAAGTCTTCTACTACCAGAAGACTTACACAGAAGTCTTCTGACGAACAAATCTGAAAAAAAAATTGATTTCGTAGCTTCAACAAGTGAGATAACTTGTTTAGCACACATAAGTATTCTCCAAGCACACAGAAACTCAAACGAAAGCGATCCACCAAAAATCGTAAGCTTGAATGGCTCAATGAACCATAAAAAAATTTAAAATCAAAATCTTGGGTTTTTTGGATGAATATAGAGAGAAAATGAAAGAGATGTTGTTTTTAGTTCATAAGAAATGAGAAAGGAGTGTAAATCGATTTTGGGTGCATTGCGTTAAGAGCTTCAAATTGGTTGTTCATGGTGGTTGGTGTATTTGATGGCAATGACAATCTTGTAAATATTTGAAGATGGTGAAGCTGAGAGAATAAAAAAGCCATTTTCGAAAGAAAAAAATTAATGACATTTTCGTGAATAATCCAAACTTTTGGGGTGAATAAGGCAAATGAAATTTCCAAAAAAATCATACGTTAGTTTTGTGTTTGACTTTGAGTTTTGAGTCAATTTTGCAAATAGCCCTTTTTATATAATATAGTTCAGTTTCATCTTCAAATAAAATAGAGAAAATGACTAGGATAGCACAAAAAAAGTTTTTGTCACAAATATAGCCTCTAAGAATAAAAATGACCAAAATAGCACTTAATGTTTTATCAAAAGAGATAAATATAAACTTATGTCCCAATGGTAAATTAATTTAGAATTTAGACATTAGAGTTTAGAGTTAAGGGGTGGGGTTTAGGATTTAGGATTTAGGGTTTAGGGTTTAGGGTTTAGGGTTTAGGGTTTAGGGTTTAGGGTTTAGGGTTTAGGGTTTAGGGTTTAGGGTTTAGGGTTTAGGGTTTAGGGTTTAGGGTTTAGGGTTTAGGGTTTAGGGTTTAGGGTTTAGGGTTTAGGGTTTAGGGGTGGGGTTTAGGGTTTAGGGTTTAGAGTTAAGGGGTGGGGTTTAGGATTTAGGGTTTAGGATTTAGGGTTTAGAATTTAGGGTTTAGGGTTTAGAGTTGGGGAGTGGGGTTTTGGGTAAGATTTCAAATTTTTTAAAATAAATAAAATTTAAAATTTTGAAAAGATAAAATGCTATTTTTGTCATTTTAGTTTTTGAGGGCTATTTTTGTGACATAAACTTAGAAATGTGCTATTTTGGAGATTTGCCCAATAAAATAATGTTATATTGTATTCTATTATATTTAAAAAAAAAACCGTAGAATATAAATATAGTCTATATTTCATCCAGTTTAAAAAAGTTATGGATGCCAACTCATGCGCTATAAAAAGAGACTGGTCATTTTTGTGGAAGAAAATCACATCAATTCTATATGGTTTTTTCAGTACATTTTTTTACCATGTACATCTTGCAAATTAACCTTTGAATATATTTGGCATCTCAAACAAAAAAAAATGTTTCAATTTTTATTCACAAATTTAAGATAAGGAAAATGAGGCCTAATAACCAAAAATAAAACACAAATTCACTAAACTATCCAAAACCACACTCTCTCTCTCTCTCTTACTTTCTCTTCTTATATCTCTCTACCATCTCTCAACAAATCTGATTTCTATTTTTTTTTGGTTATTTGGAAAATAAGCCCTTTAAGATAAACATATTAAGTAAAAAAACTTTATTATCCGTAAAAACTCTTCTCTCTCACTTTGTCTTGTGCCGCCACTTCTTCGGCTCCGATAGCTTACACATCATCGGAGCTGGGTCTCTAGTTTTCTTTTGTAGCTTGGTTTATCTACTCTTTCTTCATCATCAGCTCCTCTTTTCCTCAGATTTGGATTTTTAGGGTTTTGATTTCTTTAAGATCTCTAGATCTTGAGTTGCTGCTCTGTTAGAATATGGTTCAGATGTTGTTGTTTTGGGTTAACCTTGTCTGATTGCTTCAGCTTGGTTTGTGCTTCATCATTTATCCCATCTAATGTTTGTTATTTGACATAGAGGTTGAATATGAGGCATTTTTTTGTAGGTTTTAGTGTTTGTCCTCTGTCTTGTTTCAGCAACGGTGTAAGTGGCAGTGTGATGGCGGCGTGGTTGTATGTGGTGAGCAGAACAAGCCTATTGTTCTTCAGAAGTTTCAGGTTTCTTGACACCTGTCCATTTCTCAGTCTTGAAGGTGTCCTTCTCTCGACCTTTTAATAAGTGTGTGTTCCAGTTGTTCTTTTGATTCTCCCGTTTCTCGGTGGCTTCTGTTCGGTGAAGCAGTATAAGGAAGTTGGGGTTTTAGGCTTTCCGATGAAGGTTCGCTGGAGGAGGGGGCTTTAGTTTCAGGTGTTGGTCTCTTCTCGTTTTGGAGCTTCGTGCTAGGCGTTTTGGTTCTGGCTTGGTACCTTGAACGGATGGTTCATGTATGTTTGGTCTTGTGTTGTTGTGTTGGCCACTACATCGCTTACTCTCTCTTGTGTTTGGTTAGTTCTTGGCGCAAGAGTGCCGGCAGTTCTATGATTGTTCGACATTTCCCTTTTCAAGGATTGTCTACGGATTCGAATGTAGGAGTGTAATTTTATTCAAGTGATTGTTGTAGTTGTTGTATGTGTTGGTTGCTCTATGTTTGGATTCGAGATTCCCTTGTGTTGGCTATGTTTCCGGGGATTTTAATTTGTTTCCGCCGGTTGTTGGATTTCACCCTTGTATGTTTTCAGTTTCATTAGTAAAATTCATACGGAAAATGTAAACATATTAAGTATGTACTGGTATAATAAAACTAAAAATGACACTCTTAATAATTTATTTCACATCTGATTTTTAATATTTATATTTTAAAAATCCCATGGTGCAAATATAATGTTTTCTTTGGGCCCACAAATATATTACACATAAAACATATCTTACATAAATAATGTACATGTATAAAATTTTAAGATCCATAAATTATAAATTGTTTTAAAAGTAATTAGTGAATAAAAATAATTTTGCACTTTTAACCTGTGGATCAAAATCTATTAAATATTAAAATTAAGAACATCAAAACATAACACACATGATCCAATTTCAATTCAAAAATCAAGACCCAAAATTCAGGAAATCTAATTTATTTAATTGGACAAAATCAAAGATATCAAAAGCTTTCCTAGGTTCCCATTTGGATGGTACGATCATAAACATTAGAATAAATTGAATAATCTAATCTATTAAAAGGGAAATACATTTTGTATTTAGCCCTGAGTTTTCCTTAATATTTACCTCTTTATGCAATTGAAACTTTAATTACTCCTATATTTTAGCATTTATTGCATTTTTGTCATTTAAAACAACATAAAACAATACCTAATTTATTATTTCAATACATTTGTACTTAATTTAATCACTAACAACACAGAACTCGCGCCTCGCGCCCCCTTCACTAACCTTCAAATTGTATTAATATTTTCTTTTATAATCTAATGGTTATAACATTACATATACATAATACATTGCACATATGTTTGGTTTAGTTAAGGTTGTATGTATATATGTTGGTTTAAATCGGTTTAGTTTCTCAACCTTTATTCATATTTCAAAGAAAAAAAAAAGTCAACATACGTTTGTCTAAAAACTAAAAGTTTTTGTTAAATTTAACTATAAACCAAATTTGGTTTATCTTACACATACAATCATATTTAGCCATTAACCATGTCATTATTTTTAGAAATTATGTCACATTTTTTTACGAAAGTGATTGTAAAGAGGACATATGGCAAATCATTTATCAAATAATGTCTAGGAGATATAAAGTAAACTGAGAGAAATATAAATTTTAAAAAGATAAAAAAAATTATCTGCTATATAATATTTGTTTTAGAAAAATAAATGTATAAGAATACACAAACATATGTAATGGTTAAATTTATAAACAAATACAATATAAAAATGGTCCATGTAGTAAAAATTATCAAATTTATTAGATATCATTTAGATTTTTTTAGCATCTAACCACAATATGAACCATCAACACGTTTAGAAATATTTATAATCCATCTATAAAGAAGCATAACTAAATCATATAGTATCGATTACAAGTAAAAAAAAACACCCGTGTTATTGAGATGAAGCAATAAAGATCAAGAGATGAAGAACCAGAAGTTGTGTAGATAAGAAGTGGAGAAGCATTTTAATCAATCCGTTCAAGTTGCCCTAGAAGTGGCTTGGAAGGCAAGTAAAGGAGTGAGCGGATTCAAATACATTGCCATCAGTCTCCATAAGGTCTGGAAGAGTTTAAACAAGTGAAAGCAAGTGGATGGAGCTGTTGGAGCTTAAGGACAACACAAAGTCACATGTTGAGCTAAGGATGGAAGAGAAAGAGGAGATGTCACTTTCATAGTACATCCGAGAGTGACTTGATCCTGATCTTGTCTACAATTGTTTATTAGTTCCTTTTGTCTCATTTCCTATCCTTGTATCTATTTATGTAACATGTCCAAGATCTAAATCAGTAAGGGAATAAGAGATCCCCCCCTTCTTACCCTCTCAATTTGCAACATACTCTCCCTCTCTCTCTCATTCTTATTCTTATGTTTCTCACTTATACTCACTTAATCTCCTTAATCTCTTCACACAATCATCTCATAAATCACAACTTAATCTCCTTAATCTATACACACAACCAACTCATAAATCTCTAAAACTCACATGGTATCAGAGCATTTAAGCTCTTGAAACCTATTACTTCCGCAAATCTTTCACTCTGATTATTTCTTTTTCACAAATCTTTTCTATTTTCTCTCACTGTTCTCTCACTGTTCTTGAGCTGTTCTTGATGGATTCAGGGGAAAACTCAAAAATGGTTGTGATTCCGGTTACTCTTAAGGGAGCTAACTATCTATTGTGGGCAAGGCTTTCTAAAACAGCTCTTGGAGGCAGAGGCTTCTGGGATATAGTTGAAGAAGGCAAGAACCCAAAGAAAACCACCCTAGGAGAGGATGGTAAAGAAATTGTGGTAATTGAGGCTAGTGACAAGAAGAAGAATCAAGAGGATCTCATGGTGCTGTCCATCCTTCAGTCCAGCCTTGATGCTTCACTCCAGGAAGCTTATGGCTGCTGTGAAACTTCCAAAGACCTATGGGATACACTCAAGAAGGTGTATGGCAACCAGTCTAACATCAGTAGGGTGTTTGAAGTCAAGAGGGCTATCAATACTCTCAGTCAAGAGGACAATGACTTTGATAAACACTTTGGGAAGTTCAGATCTCTGTGGGCCGAGCTAGAGATGCTGAGGCCAGGGACTATTGATCCGGATGTGTTGAATGAAAGGAGAGAACAAGACAAGGTGTTTGCACTGCTCTCTACTCTCAACCCTAGGTACAATGATCTAATCAAGCACATCCTAAGAGAAAAGGAACTCCCATCCCTTGAAGAAGTTTGTGCTCGGATTCAGAAAGAACAAGGATTAGTGGGGCTCTTTGGAGGCAAGCGGGACTTGGTTCTAGCAAACCAAGCTGAAGGAGTTGCAAATAAAGGCACCTACAAGACTGAAGACAAGAAGGTGCGGATCTGCGACCATTGCAAGAAGAAAGGCCATGGAAAGGACAAGTGCTGGATCCTCCATCCTCACCTCAAGCCACATAAGTTCAGAACCAACTACAATGAGGCAAGAGCCAACTTCTCTGGTGACATGGGTGAGCCATCTACTCTAGCAACCATGCGCTCTGCTCCAAAAGGTGATGAAGGCAAAGCCCTATCTTCCAGTAGCAATCTGACCTTGAGGAACAATCAAGATGAAGCCATCAGACGTTCTGACATTGAGGCTTTTATCAAACTCCTAAAGGATAACTCTGGTAACACACTTGGCACCTCTTTACATGCCTCTACTTATGGTATCTTGATGAATGCTTTAACTAAACCTAAAATTACAAAACCTTTAGTTATAGATTCAGGGGAAAGTCACCACATGATTAGTGATCTTAGCTTAATTAAAAACATTGTTCCTGACCTAGGAAATGTTATGATAGCTAATGGAGAAAAGTACCAATTAAAGGAGTAGGTGATCTTAGGCTATTTAATAAAGATTCTAAAGTTTTCTATATGCCTAGCTTTACCTCAAACCTGTGATCAGTTAAAAGAGCTACTAATGACTTGAATTGCAGTGTTATCTTCACTCCTAATGATGTCTACTTTCCGGATATTGAAACTAGTAGGTTGCTTGGAAAACATGTAACCAAAGGAGACTTGTACTTACTTGAAGACACTAAGCTATCAGCCGATTTATCTTATGCTGTAAATTGCATTTCTACTTTACCTAAAGATGTATGATGGCATGCTAGATTAGGGCATCTCCATTCTCGTACTTTGAACATCATGCTTCCTAGTATTTCCTTTAAAAGTGATTGTGAGGCTTGTATCCTAGGCAAACATTGCAAGACTGGGTTCTCTAGATCAAGTACTATTTATGAAAATTGCTTTGACCTAATTCACTATGATGTATGGAATGCTCCATGCATATCTAGAGAACATCATAAGTATTTTGTGACATTTATAGATGAGAAATCAAAGTATACATGGATCACATTATTACAATCTAAATATAGGGTCTTAGAAGCTTTCATAAACTTTCAAACCTATGTATCTAATCACTTTAATGCCAAGATTAAGATTTTGAGATCAGATAATGGAGGAGAATACACAAGAAATGCTTTCAAACAACACTTAGCCAAACATGGGATGATCCACCAAACTAGCTGCCCATATACTCCACAACAAAATGGTGTAGCTGAGAGGAAGAATAAACATCTCATGGAGGTGGCAAGGAGCATGATGTTTCATACCAGTGTGCCCAAGCAATTTTGGGGAGATGCAATCTTAACAGCTTGCTATCTAATCAACAGGATCCCCACCAAAGTCCTTCAAGATCAATCCCCTTATGAGGTACTTAACAAAAACAAATCATCTATAGAACATATGCGTGTGTTTGGGTGTGTTTGTTTTGTTTTGATACCAGGAGAACAAAGAGATAAGCTGTTAGCCAAGAGCACAAAGGCAGTATTTATTGGGTACTCTTCTTACAAGAAGGGCTATAAGTGTTATGTACCAGAGACCAGGAGGGTCTTAATCTCAAGGGATGTGAAGTTTGTGGAATCCATAGGCTACTATGATGGAAAGAGTTGGGAAGAGCTAGAGAATCTGTCCCAATCAGCCTCAGATAGAGCTAACAAACTTAGGAGAGTAATGGAGAGACTTGGAATCAGTATACACCAAGAGAAAGTGGCCACTACATGATATATGGTGTTTTTAATACCATTATATGTGTGGTTTGAGCTAATTCTCAGTCATAATTCGTGTTTAATTGATATCATTCCAGGTTTGGAGCAGGTGAAAGAGCAAAGAAGAGAGATTCAGGAAGTCAGATGTCGTTTTGAAGGATTCGATGCGGAACAGCCATCTAGAACAACTCGAAGGTTGTTCCCGAAGAGAACAAGCGTCTAACTGTTCCCGATCATTAAGAAAACTTCCTATTCCGGAAGTTTGCCCTAGATTCCACTCTCTCTTATCTCTTTACCACCAGCGCCTCCATATAAAAAGGCCTATACTATCATTTCTTTTTCTTATGCTAGTTTTGCAAGAGACCGAGAACTATTTTCTTTGGATTAAGCAACTTGTAAGGGAGAAGGCTTCATCCTCACGAGAAGATCATCCTGAACCCTTGTCTTTCTACTTTATTTTATATGCAGTATTATTCAGAAACCATGTCTGTGTCATCCTGCTTTATGATTGAGTAGTAGGCTAAGCTTGCTTAGGGTTGTAGGGTGTTAGCTGCATGAACTGAACACAAATAAGTGATCTTAACTGTTCTTCATTCATATTGTTCTTACTGCTTACATTGAATTGATCACTTAATGTTCGATTTCTGATTTAATCACCTAGCTAACCGCTTAGGAGATAAATTGACATATATTGAATGAGCTTTGTATCCCTAATCAGCGAGAGTAGATATTAGGGTATTAAGAGAACTAATCAGATCTTGTCTCTAAGGCTTGTTATCGTGTCTTGTTCCAAGTGAGAACTTAGGATTCAAAACCGATCTGCAAAGGGAGCGAGACCACGATAGTGGATTGTTCTAGCCGAGTGATCTGAGTTCTAGACTGCACCTCATTGCACTTGAATAGTTGTTCAGTTTTGCATTGACACCTGATTAATAACCCTAAGTCGGCTACATTTAAATCAAATTTGAACCATCTAGGTATTCTAGTTACTTGCGTCACAATTAATTCTCAAAACCCCACTTGTTTCTCAGCTTATTATTGAACTCATAAGAGTAAAGAGTAAACTGGTCCTCTGGATTGAATCTCAAATATTACAATTACCATTGTTAACTTGACAGTAGCAAGGATTCATTTTTAGTGTATCAAGTTTT
>NC_027751.1:20561633-20562405 GCF_000695525.1 Brassica oleracea var. oleracea | reverse complement strand
ACGAACTCGCAAGGTTAGAAGGACAGAACCGTCAACAGCCAAGAACAACCGACACCAACATGGGTGATCACGGCAATATGGATGACCTCACTGCTGCATTGGCACTCATTCAACAACAAATGCAGACTCAGCAACAGCAGATGTTGCAGATGCAGCAGATGTTGCAGATGCAGCAGACCATCAAAAATCAGCAACAAGCTGCTCAGGAACAAGCAGCCGTGAACGCCGCGCGAGAAGAGCGTGGTGCTTTTATTGGGGAGCGAAACCTTCCGCGGAACTTCGCTACTAAGCTCCCCCATCAACCCTCCACCCTGTACTCGACAAGATTATGAGATCAAACCTGCACTGATAGGTCTGGTACAGAAGAGCACGTTCAGCGGCCTCACTTCAGACATTCCAATGGACCACATAGACGCCTTCGAGAGGATCTGCAATTTCTCTCGCTCTAATGGAGTGCCACCAGATTATGTCAAATGCACGTTGTTCCCATTCTCTCTTGAAGGGAAAGCTTCTCGCGGGTTGCAATCTCTCCCAACCGGTTCTCTCACCTAATGGGATCAGGTTCGATCAGCATTCCTGGGCCACTTCTACACAAAGTCCAAAACCACGGCTCTACGGCACAGAATCTCCAACTTCAAGCAGAAGTCTGATGAACCTTTTCATGAAGCTTGGGAAAGGTATAAGGAAATACCAGAGAGAATGCCCACATCATGGGTTTGATGATAATTACATATTGGAGGTGTTCTACGATGGAGTGAGTTATGAGTTCCGA
>NC_027751.1:20556628-20561546 GCF_000695525.1 Brassica oleracea var. oleracea | reverse complement strand
AACAAGAACAAGGAGCATGACCGCTCGAAGAGTGTGAACAGCATAGATGATCTCGCTGCAAAGGTGGACCAACTGCTTAAGGGAAACCAAAGCCAAGTGTTCATAATGGAAGAAGCAACTCCTGAGAAGAGTGCCGGTGACCTGGCGTTTGAAGCTGAATTATCAGGGGACAATCAGCAAGAGGTCAGCTACGTGAATGGGCAAGGATGGCAGCTCAAAAACTACCACCCAAACCCTAACGTGCGGCACAACCAACAGCTTTTCTGGCCTAAGCAAGATAAACCAACTGATCATGCACAGAGTAACCAAGGTTAGTATGCCGGGTATCAAAAGAACTACCAACCCCAGGCTTATGTTCTAAGCCAACCACAGAACAACACACCCCAGATGCAGAAACACCAGAACCCTCAACCAGCTACCTCCGCTCCTATCGTTGCTCCACAAGATGAGACAAAGGTCATGTTGCAGTAGCTGCTCCAAGGACAACAGCTCCAAGGGAAAGCTCTGAACCAGGTTACTACCGAGATCAATACCAGAATGAACCATATGTTTGGAGATTTGAGCACCAAGTACGATAAGGTCGCGAGCCATATGAGACAGATGGACATTCAGATAGCTCAGACTGCTGAGAGCATCAAGAGGCAGGAAGGTACTCTACCTGGTAAAACAAACAAAAATCCTAAGGAGTGCAATGCAGTTCAACTGAAGAGCGGAAAACAACTTTCCGAGCCGGAGAAGAGGAGGTTCACCACGGCTGAGAAAGGGAAGCAGAAAGAGTCGGAACAACTACCAGCCGATACCCCGACAGTTGAGAGGAATACGGAACCAGCAGTTGGAAAAAGTTCGCCAGGGCCAGAACAACCAGTTGAAGCTGTTCGCCCGATCCCAGAGGTTGTTCCTCCTCGTGAATACATTCCTAAAGTCCCTTACCCTGTTCCAGCAAAGGCCACTCGTAAGGACAGAGAGGAGATGAAGTGCAGGAAGATGTTGGAGGACCTAACCGTCCGACTCCCCTTGATGGATGCGATCCATATGATGCCCTCCATGCGCAGCTTTATGAAGGGATTGATCTCAGGAAAAATATCAGAGGAGAGCCCAAGGAGTGCAGCGCAGTGCTTCAGAACAGGCAGATAAAGAAGCGAGGAGACCCCGGCAAGTTCGTCCTCTCTATCCAGATTGGGAAGACGGTTTTTGCATGCTCCTTGGTTGATCTTGGATCCAGCGTGAACTTCATGCCTTACTCTGTAGCACGACGTCTAGGATACACGCATTTCAAACCAACTAAGATGTCCTTAGTGTTCGCGGATAGATCAGTCAAATCCCCAGTTGGTATACTAGAGGATCTCCAAGTAAAAGTCGGAAACACCTCTGTTCCAGCAGACTTCGTTGTTCTGGAGCTGGAAGAAGAGTCTAAAGATCCTCTCATCTTGGGAAGACCATTCCTATGTACTGTTGGAGCCATCATTGATGTGCGACAAGGGAAGATTGATCTGAATCTTGGGGACATAGTCATGCAATTCGAGATGGATAAACTATTAAAAAAGCCGATGTTAGATGGGCAGACCTTTGAGGTTGATGAAGGGATTGACCTGCTGCAACCTCGCGAAGGAATGATCGAGGAGATTCTTATAGAAGACCCACTTGAGCTTGCACTAGTAAGAGCTGAGGCCGAGCAGAGTGTCGTAAACATTGATGCAGACGGGTATGCCAAGATGCTTGATTCCGCAAGGAGTATGGGAAGAATGGTAGCGAGTCTAAGCCTGGAGGAGGCAAGCAACAGGGACGAGAACACTCCAGCTGGAGCGACCCCTACAACGAACTTGCCTGTTCCGCCGGACCAACCAGATGATCCCTGGAGCGAGCTTAAAGCTCCCAAGGTTGAGCTAAAACCCCTTCCCAAGGGGCTCAGGTATGCTTTCTTAGGCTCGAATTCCACCTATCCTGTCATTGTGAACGCTGAACTAAATATTGTGGAAACTGCATTGCTTTTGTGTGAGCTCAGGAAATATCATAAGGCATTAGGTTATTCACTAGCTGACATAGCTGGCATTTCACCTGATTTATGCATGCATAGAATACACCTAGAAAATGAATCAATGACTTATGTTGAACATCAGAGGAGGTTAAACCCGAATCTAAAAGATGTTGTTAAGAAGGAGATTATGAAACTTCTTAAAGCGGGTGTGATCTATGCCATATCTGATAGTAAATGGGTTAGCCCTGTTCATGTAGTACCTAAGAAAGGTGGGATCACTGTTATCACAAATGAAAAGAATGAATTGATCCCTACTAGGACAGTGACAGGACATCGCATGTGCATTGATTTCAGAAAATTAAATGCAGCAACCAGAAAGGATCACTTTCCACTCCCTTTTATTGATCAAATGCTTGAGAGATTGGCTAACCACCCATATTACTGCTTTTTAGATGGTTATTCAGGTTTCTTTCGGATCCCTATCCATCTAGACGATCAGGAAAAGACGACGTTCACCTGCCCCTATGGAACGTAAGCTTACAGGAGAATGCCATTCGGCTTGTGCAATGCGTCAGCAACATTTCAGCGCTGCATGATGTCAATCTTTAATGACCTGATTGAAGACATTATGGAGGTTTTCATGGATGATTTCAGCGTCTATGGAAGCTCCTTAAGTGTCTGTTTGTCTAACTTGTGCAGGGTACTAAAAATGTGTGAGGAGAAACATCTAGTGCTCAATTGGGAGAAGTGCCACTTCATGGTCAGGGATGGGATTGTTCGGGGGCACAAGATCACCGAGAAAGGCATTGAGGTGGATAAGGCAAAGATCGAGGTGATGATGAACTTGCAACCACCAACAACTGCGAAATCTATCAAGAGTTTCTTGGGTCACGCGGGGTTTTACAGAAGGTTCATCCAGGACTTCTCAAGGATAGCGAGACCACTCACCAGACTGCTCTGCAAGGAGATCAAGTTTGATTTCGACAGTGAGTGCTTAGCTGCGTTCCATACCATCAAAGGAGCTCTAGTCAGCGCGCCTATAGTACAACCGCCAGACTGGGATCTCCCTTTTGAAATCGTGACTGATGCCAGCATTTTGCAGTTGGAGCAGTCCCTGGGTAACGCAAAGATAAGAAACTTCATGTAATCTATTACGCAAGCAAAACCATGGATGAAGCTCAATGAAAATACGCTACGACTGAGAAGGAACTTCTGGCTATTGTTTTTGCATTCGAGAAGTTCAGATCCTACCTGGTGGGATCTAAGGTGACTGTGCACACCGACCATGCTGCTCTTAAGTACCTGCTCACAAAGAAAGATGCAAAACTGAGGTTGTTGAGGTGGATTCTTCTTCTCCAAGAATTCGATCTTGAGATAAGAGATAAGAGAGGGGTCGAGAATGGGGTTGCAGACCATTTCTCCAGAATGAAGATTGAGGACGACACAACTCTTGATGAAGAATACCCAGTGGAACACGTCAACGCGATTGGTCTGCGTTTCGCGGAACAACCTCAGTGAATCACATCCGACTGTTCTCGCATCGCGGAACAACCCCTGGGAATGATACCCGACTGTTCTTGCAACGCGGAACAGCCAATCGCCGCGATCTGTTGGGGTCAAAATCGGTCACGACAGAGTCAATGTCTGAAAGTCCATAAAAATCGGCATGAACGTTTTTACGAAAAACAAATCTTTGAAAAAGATTTATTTTTACGAAGAATCTTGCGGAGAAAACACATTCACGAAAAATCAGAGAAAAGCCCGAAAAAGGTCGCACGGTCGCTCGAAGCGACCGAGGGCACGTCCGGTCCCGCTTGGTCGCTACGTAGCGACCGAACTTGAACCAACCTCGGTCGCTACGTAGCGACCGAGCACACGTTCTGCTCGGTCGCTACGTAGCGACCGAGCGTCCGTCCCGCTCGGTCACTACGTAGGGACCAAGCTCGAGCCAAGATTGATCGCTACGTAGCGACCGAGCGTGCGTTCCGTTCGGTCGCAACGTAGCGACCGAGCTCTTCCGAAACGTCGATACGACACGAATCCATGCATTCTCGTCTACTCTTCGATGCTGTCTCCCGAAGACTGTAGCGAACCCATTTCATGTTTTCCGCCATTCAAAGTCATCAATCAAACTTTACGATAAAAACCGTGAAAAGTTTGTTTTTATCGAGAGAAGTCGTAATAAACGCTTCAAGTCGAAAGACGGCCCAAATAGACCTAAGACATGACTCGAAGCCCACCTTACGATTTCTTAACCAGCANNNNTAAACCGCATGTCGGTTTACGCTTGGTTCGCAAGGGAAGATAAATGTCAAGTTTCCGCGGATAAATACGAAATTTTGAAGATAATTACGAAGATAGGAAAAATGGAATATCTCCATTTTTAGGCTATGACGGCTTAAGGGCAGTAGGGGAAAATTGTAAACCGACCTAGGAGAGAGTATATAAGGAGTCCTAGGCGAGAGGCATGGAGGGGGGATAACTTTTTCAGAGCAAACTTATCACTTAGAGCAATTAGGCAACTTTCCGTTTTTTGTTATTTCGAGCTGCGACTCAACTAGGTTTTGCAGTCTTAGGTTGTTAGAACTAGGAATCTCGCCGACAGCTCTCATAGCCGAGGCTTCTACCTTGTTGTAACGCTCATACGCGAATTGAGAATAAAACTCCTTTTGCTCTCTTTTTACGATTTCATATACTCTATCGTTGTTACCACGTGTTCTGATTGCTTAGCGTGTGGTATTAGCAGAAATCCAAGACCTCTGGGAAATTTGGGTTCTCCTACTTTCCTTATTTAAATGGAAATCGACAGTGTAAATTTTGGTTCCCACAGTTTGGCGCTAGAAGGAGGGGGGGGGGGTACCAATCTAACCCGCAAAAGCCACTCAACGATCAGGAACGATATGCAAGACTCAACGTGCGCGAACGTCATCTCGTTCAAGGGGG
>NC_027751.1:20555915-20556576 GCF_000695525.1 Brassica oleracea var. oleracea | reverse complement strand
TACGCAAACGCCATAGTGCCTCAAGAAAACCTAGCCGCGACTTTTCGCCAACAGAAAGTGCTACGAAACGAGCTTGCGATTTCTCTGTCTAAACATAAAGGAAAATGATAAATTTTATCAAATCCCGTAAGTTTGGCTCATTTCCGAGCTAAAGAAGCTTCAATGCGTAAAGGTTTTACCAAAACACGTTTTCCGAAAACCTTTCGGAAGGGTAAAACTTGTTCTCCCAAAAACCGCAGAAAACCCCTAGGTTAATCGCGGAAAAAGGAAGCGCAGCAAATCGATTACACAGCTCGGTCGCTACGTAGCGACCGAGCACGCACAAGGCTCAGTCGCTGCGTAGCAACCGAGCTCCCGCCAAGCTCGGTCGCTACGTAGCGACCGAGAACGCACACAGCTCGGTTGCTACGTAGCGACCGAGTACGCACACAGCTCGGTCGCTACGTAGCGACCGAGCATGCACACGGCTCGGTCGCTACGTAACGACCGAGCTCAAGACAACTCTCCACTCACTATGTACCGACCTGTAAGGCCTCAGAAAGGTCCTCCTTTGCGTTCTCGTTTGAATCCTTATTGAAACGCTTTTCGTTTTGTCTCAATCGGAGTTTCAGTTAAGATTTTACGACGAAAACAAGTAGGACTCTTATTGGCTTGCTTCCAC
>NC_027751.1:20552498-20555816 GCF_000695525.1 Brassica oleracea var. oleracea | reverse complement strand
CATTTCGTTTCGTCTCAGTCGGAGTTTCCGTTGAGATTTTACGACGAAAACAAGTAGGATTCTTCTTGGCTTGCTTCCACTCGCTACGTAGCGACCTGTCAGACCTTAACTCGCTACATAGCGACCTATAAGGCCTAAGAAAGGTCCTCCTTTGGGTTCGCTTTTGAATCCTCATCGAAACGCTTTTCGTTTCGTCTCAATCGGAGTTTCCGTTGAGATTTTACGACGAAAACAAGTTGGACTCTTCTTGGCTTGCTTCCACTCGCTACGTAGCGACCTGTCAGACCTTTACTCACTACATAGCGAACTAAGTTTTAAGCAATTTTTCCTGTCCCGATATATTGTTCCATAACTGTTCATCCAGATCTTGCAAACCGATCTAAACTCTCCGAAAATCGAGAAACGATCGCCACGCATATCAAGCTCGCTTCCTAAAGAGAGAAAAAACTAGAGACATGAACGTCGTCTTAAAACCGATTCGTTTCTGGCAATTTTCTCGGAACCGACATATTCCAAGTCGTCAACGTGGAAACAACAAAATCACAGTTCAATCACCAAAGCATTTCTTTCAGTTTCCGTTGTACCAAGTGAGTCACGGAAAAGCGTCGAAAACATTTGCGATGAAGAAAACTCGAGAATAGATGTAGCATTGTGCACATTAAAAGGAACACTTTCCTCCTGATGGTTAGCTAGACCCACCTCTGGTTGACCAATTCGTTCCAGAAATGAATGTGTCATGAGAATCCTCTCAGAAAACCTATGAAAAACGTTCTGCGACTAGATCATAATGAAATATGCTTCGGTAACACTCCATGAGTAACTATAAGCAGCTTTCACCTAAGATCGAAATCACAGCAGAAACGTTTCTCGTAAAACCCGCAGAAACAATGCTACTTTGACATATGTATACATATCACCGATTTAGAAACTTCGTAAAACCGGTCCTCATTACTTACGCGAAAAATCCTTTGTACAATCAGACCAAGTCTTACGAAGTACTTTCTAAAGTTAACATAACAGGCTTTATAAAGAAGTATGTTTTGTATAGCAAACGCAAACCAGTAAATTTGATTTTCGATGATCAATCTAAATTTTATCTCTTCGCATTACGATATAATAGATCTCATTTTTTTTGCCCTGCGGCTCGCTGGCTTCTGCCTTTCTTTTCCCTCGGTCACATCCGAGAAGGCAGTCATCCCGCCGCTGATTCCACACTGGTTATTTAGCAAACCTCTTGGGTTTCGTCCTCCTCAGACAAAAAAAAACTCGATTTTCATAAGACTATAGGTCAGATTATACGAAATATTCGTCGTATAACTGAAACCTAGAGCGGAGAATAGTTTTCTACGAATTTCGGCCATATTAGCATGGATAACCCCGGCAAACTTGGCCTATCAATCTCGACAAGCGCTCTTTGGCCCTCGGTCAATTACGCCTTCCACTAAAGGTCCAAACCAATATTTGCCATCCCCTTTAAGGACAATCGTAAACTAACATGACCTTAAATGTTAAAGTACCATGGTCTAATCCTTGACCTACAACATCCTTGGCTATCTGAGTGAACACATCCCTCACACCAAGCCAAACTATTTGAGAAACCATCTCTCCATCACTTAACGGCTAAACAACAATCTACAATTTGTCTAAAAACGTCGTGTGAATATTAAGAGAATAATTATCGTATAGTCCACAGACGGAAGTCATAGGATAATACACTCCACAATTCACTTTAAGCCCGCAACGTTTTACCCATAATACGCGGCATGTAAGGAAAAATCCGTAACAAAGCTTCTAGAGCTATACAAAACATCCTAAATTATCGTATAGTCCACAGACGGAAGTCATAGGATAATACACTCCACAATTCACTTTAAGCCCGCAACGTTTTACCCATAATACGCCGCATGTAAGGATAAATTCGTAACAAAGCTTCTACAGCTACACGAAACATCCTCAAAAATGCACGAAATAGATCTCGGAAGGCCAACACTTCACAAAGCACTATGAAGGAAAACACTTCTTCCCATGGACAAATTTCCGAGACACCTCAGTCCTAATTCCTCGATCGCAAATCAAATTATTAGCATCCAAGCAGGAACAACAATTTTGGCTGCGAACATCCGTAGTTAAACAAGAACGTTTCTCAAACGTAAGGCTAAGACTAAAACCTTGCAACATCAGGAAACATCTTCAAGTCCGCGAACATTTCAAGCACGAACCACGGCATACGAAAGAATAACAAATCTTCAGCCTCGCGAGACGTCGCAGACGCCTGAAGATTCATTCCTCGACGAAATTTCCTTCCTCGATAAAAACACTTTCTTGGAAGACCAGACAGTCATTCACATTAACATCTTCTCAAAACATTTCCTTCGCGAAGACTCGAAACGGTATTTTTTTACCATTAAGTTTGGTGCTGATCACAACAAACTCTTAACGTCCTAAGCATACTTAGCCATCTCGTGGAGATGACTCTCTTACATCCAACACAAGGATAATAGCGCTATAAAAGTGTTGGGGTCGAAAACGGTTACGACGAAGTTAACGTCCAAATCCCTGAAAAGAAAACGTAGAAATCTTCTTCGACAAATACTTTTTCGAAATAGATTCTTCTTTACAAAAACCTTTGCGGAGGAAACGCGAGCCATCGGACAAGAGCTCGAAAAGGATCGCCACGCAGCGACCGAACTCGTGCTCCGCTCGGTCGCTACGAAGCGACCGAGTTCGAGCTCAAAGCTCGGTCGCTACGTAGCGACCGAGCATCCGTTCCGCTTGGTCGCTACGTAGCGACCGAGCATCCGTTCTGCTTGGTCGCTGAGCCAAAGCTCAGTCGCTACATAGCGACCGAGCTCTTCCGAAACATCGATACGACATTAGGAAGCCGGCCCAAAGGGACCTAAGACATGACTCGAGGCCCAACTTACGATTTCTTAACCAACAGCCCGTAAGCCGCATGATGGTTTACGCTTGGTTCGCGAGGAAAGATAAATGTCAAGTTTCCGCAGATAAATACGAAATTTTGAAGATAATTACGAAGATCGGAAAAAATGGAATATCTCCATTTTTATGCTATGGCGGCTTAAGTCCAGAAGGGGAAAAGCGTAAACCAACCTTGGAGCCAGTATATAAGGAGTCCTAGGCGAGAGGCATGGAGAGGGACTTTTTCACAGCAAACTTAGCAATTAAAGCGATTTTAGGCAATTTTCCGTCTTTGTTATTCGAGCTGTGACTCAATTAGGTTTTTTCCGTCTTAGGGTTTTAGAACTAGTAATCTCGCCGACAGCTCTCGTAGCCCATGCACTTACCTTGTTGTAAACG
>NC_027751.1:20551788-20552423 GCF_000695525.1 Brassica oleracea var. oleracea | reverse complement strand
GTGTTCTGATTGCTTGGCGTGTGGTATTAGCAGATATCCGCGACCTCTGGGAAATTAGGGTTCTTCTACTTTCCTAATTTAAACGGAAATCGACATTGCGAATTTCGGTTCCTACAGTTTGGCGCTAGAAGGAAGGGGGTACGGATCAATCTAACTATCAACCACATCACGCTCAACCAGACATGTCAACTGACGACACGGATAACGTGCAGACTCCTCTTAACGGAGGTAGTGGCACTGATCTCCACACTCCAGCAGCGGACGTATCCCCGGCCAACGCACCAGCCAACGCCGCGGCGCTCTAGGAGTTTAAAAATATGTTCGCCACCTACGAAAAAAGGTCGGAAGAACAGGATAAGCTCGTGAGCACCATGACCAAACAAGTTGAAACTTTAACGGCAAGGACTCGAGCAATCCGCCCCCGCGGAACCACTAAAGTCCGTGGGAAAAGACTCGACTTTGCAACCTCACTCAACAGGCCTGGAGCCACGCAGGAATGACCTTCGGGTCAAAACCCTAGTGAGAAATCTCCCATCGAAAAGGGAAACTCCGAAAGCCCTCCGCCTCCCGCGAAGGTTTCAGAGGACAACGGAGTCGAGCAAGTCGACCTGGATCCTAGCGATGTCTCCAACAAT
>NC_027751.1:20548487-20548935 GCF_000695525.1 Brassica oleracea var. oleracea | reverse complement strand
GACTCCTTCCCGTCAAAACACTCACAGATCAAAGTTAAAATTCACAGACAAGGAAGCTCTGAATGCATCTGTGGGATAGTTCACTTCCTCATCGTCACCGGCAAAATCAGTCGTGGTTTCTACGGTATCAGGAGAAACCGGGATGGGATCCCTGAATCCCTGAATCTTCCCATCAATCAGAGGAATGATCGTCTCAGCGTGAGCATGATCCTTCATGCCACCCTTCATTAACTCCATCTCCCTCTCGAAAACGTAGTCATCCGCATGCGTCTTCAAAAAGGCTCCCGACGGAGTCGCGACACTCACGGACGTCGCCCAGCGAGTTGAAAGCGCCCTTAAGATTCCCCTACTCAACCTGGAATTGAGAAGCGCGAGTCTTCATTACCTCGGAGAATTCCCTCTTGCCCTTCCGTTCCGCCCTACGAACAGCCCTGGCATGATCACGAGC
>NC_027751.1:20547947-20548321 GCF_000695525.1 Brassica oleracea var. oleracea | reverse complement strand
AAAAAATAATAAATTCTTAAAGTTTATACCCCGTTAATGATACGAGATCCTTCCGCGACGATTTTTGGCCCCCCCGACTCGCTCTTGGCCGAAGGAGCATCAAAGCCCGACGGAAGACCAGCGAAGAAATCATCAAAGTCCGGAATAGGGACCTCGCTCGTACCGCTTCCATCGCCGAAAGCAAGGTCCGGATCCTATCCTGGAAGCATGCAATCGTCCACCGAAAACTCCAGGTCACCGAGGTCAATATCTTTCCCCTTCGAAGAGTTCAGCCCCGTCACAATCGTGGGAGAGGCGTCGGAACCTTGGTCTTCAGGTTCGGAATCACTCCTTGTTTCTCCGCCCAAAGCAGGACTAGGATGCACAAACCTCAG
>NC_027751.1:20545685-20546689 GCF_000695525.1 Brassica oleracea var. oleracea | reverse complement strand
CATCAAGCCAGCAACTGAGAGGCGCATGATCCAAATCCATGAGCTGGAAGAGATAAGGCACCTCGCCTATGAAAGCTCCAAAATTTATAAGGAAAAGACCAAAGCCTACCATGACAAGCGAATCATTGCCAGACGTTTCGAACCCAACGATAAGGTCTTGCTTTTCAATTCAAGGCTGAGGTTGTTCCCAGACTAGCTGAAGTCTAGATGGTCCGGACCCTTCACTGTTAAGGAAGTTCGACCCTACGGGGCTGTTGTGTTACTGGACATAAAAGGAGGCGAGTTCATAGTGAACGGGCAGCGCTTAAAGAATTACCTTGCTGACTCCACTATCGCAGAGGGCGAAGAAATTCCCCTAAGCGATCCCCCATCAGCCTGATCGGCTGATCCAAGTCAAGCTAATGACTTTAACCAAGCGCTTGGTGGGAGGCAACCCACTGGTTAGTGTGTACATTGTTTTCTATAGTCTATTTTATTTCTTTTCAGATTTATTTTGTAGGTCAAAAACAAGAAAAAAATCGGACACTTCAGTCAGAACAACCAAAGGACTGTTCTTCTGGTAGAACAACCCATTCTCTGTTCCAGGTAAGTGTTCTGAACCAAAAAAAAAAAAAAAGAGGAGGGCAGTTAGGGCTTTGCCTATTTAAGGCCCCACCCTTCCACTTTCCCCTTTTCACTCCGCCGTACGCTATTCCCCAACCCTTGCGATTTTTAAGCAACCACCAAAGCTCCGATCTTCATCCATTTTAATTGGTTTTTGCTTCTCACTCAATGAGATCTATGAGACAGCCAATGAACCGAAAGGAGTAGCGGTGGCGAAAAAGTTCTCTCCTTCTAACGCCTTTTGGAATTGCATTGCGAATGGGAACTTTACACCCGAAAAGGCTTACCAGTCGTAGATCAGGAACCCGGTGCTTCGGGTCATTGCAAAGATCATCTCAAACCTCATGTTCGCTAAAGATCTGACCTCGAAGGTCACCAACGGGGAGCTGCAAACCCTGTAC
>NC_027751.1:20545424-20545576 GCF_000695525.1 Brassica oleracea var. oleracea | reverse complement strand
ACTGCTCACACCGCTCTTCAAGCATTTCGGCATTGATCTCAGCAAGTATAACGTCAACAAAGAGTTTCAGTACCTTGACATCAAGTACCTTATGGCATGCCACATCATGCGTGATGAAGAGACCTACAGCTTCTTTGATAAGGCCGGTACCC
>NC_027751.1:20545164-20545382 GCF_000695525.1 Brassica oleracea var. oleracea | reverse complement strand
CGAGATCACCAGGTTCAGCGTGTTCGACAACATACGCTTCCTCCCTCCACCTGAGCTCCTTTGCACTGATCCACGTGCTGCAGCACCTGACGCGGACATGGAAGATGTTGAGGACATCACCCCAGAAGCTGAACTGTCATACGACCTCGGAGAGCTGGCGGATGTGACCGGTGATCAGGCTTACCGACGCTGGATGGTTGACTCGCAGCGGAAGAACA
>NC_027751.1:20513566-20544925 GCF_000695525.1 Brassica oleracea var. oleracea | reverse complement strand
CTTGTGTTGATTTTAGGCTGACCTCAGATTCATTTCACACCAGGGATGGTGTAAATTAAGTCTGGGGGAAACACTGTGTGCTGAAACTTTATTTCTTTGTTTTTGAGTCAGTCCTTATGTCATTTGGATGTTTTATTGAGTCAGTTTAGAATCGAGTCAGCTAAAACTCTTGTGGGAATTAGGACCTTGTGATATATTCTCTTAACCACCTCGTGATATAACATTCTTATCCAGTGACCTTAGCAGTGATGAAAGACCCACACTTGGACCTGGAACACCCTCTGACTTATCTCATTTGATTCTCCAGAAGCTCTCATTCGATCAAGTTACACTGGGTAGACTCAACTCCACCTAATCCTGACTGAAATTCTTCTGAAATTCTTCTTGTTATGGGCACTAGATCAGGGAAACGAGACCCACGCTCAGGGCTTCTTATTCCTTTTACCAATCTTGTTGATCCTGAGTGGCTAGCTCATCTTTAGCTAGTTCCAACCTTGTACCTAAGCCTTTATTTTCACCCTCATGCACTCTATTTTTCAATATCATATGTGCAGATATGTGCAAGAAGGTCGGAGAGGATAGGATTGACGCAGCCCCTTACTCGTTAATGCCTTACATTCAGAGAAGAGAGAGCAAACATAATGAGAACAGTTGACAAGATCAAGCCCTAATAAGAAGAACATTCAAGGGTGCATGATCTGACCAGAGGAACAATGGCGACCCGTGAGAAACAAAAGGATAGACCACCAGTGGCTGCAAAACATTCACCCCGATACCTTTCCCTCAAAACCCCATCAATATTATTCAAAAAAAATATATATATATATATATACAATATGCTTTTATTTATTTTATGATGGAGATGGGGAAGGTAACTTCGGAAGATACACGCCACTGGAAAGGGTTGAGCAAGGAGTTGGTACCAATTTTTGAGGAATAAGAAAAGAAGTAAAGAGCTGGAGAACAATCATATGATTGACCCGAAGTGGAGAACAACCACATCCGTGAAGCAGAAACGAGAAAGGGTTGTGGACATCAATAGATCCGTCCTCTATTGCTATTTTGCGCGATATCCTGCATACACTCAAATACGGTAGCCCCTAAACACTCTCAGCTCCACAATAAAACAGCATGTTCCTTATACGGTAGCCCCTTAATTGATGTTTAAGGAGTTTTGTCTCGATAGTGAGACCTTTTCAGGTATGAGATAGAGAGTATGGAGCTGATTCTCGAACAGCGATCGTGGGTGTTCTGGTAAGGGTGTGCGGTCTAAGTCTACAGCTTATATGGTTCAGAGATATGTGGTAAGAGCATAGTTATTCAGGAAAAGCGAGTTCCCACTCTTTCAAACCTTTCTCCCTGTTCTTGAGGCTTGGCCTTGTTCGAGGACAAACAAGGATCTAAGTCTGGGGGAATTGATATATGGTGTTTTTAATACCATTATATGTGTTCTTTGAGCTAATTCTCAGTCCTAATTCGTGTTTAATTGATATCATTCCAGGTTTGGAGCAGGTGAAAGAGCAAAGAAGAGAGATTCAGGAAGTCAGATGTCGTTTTGAAGGATTCGATGCGGAACAGCCATCTAGAACAACCCGAAGGTTGTTCCCGAAGACCACAAGCGTCTGACTATTCCCGATCATTAAGGAAACTTCATATTCCGGAAGTTTGCCCTAGATTCCACTCTCTCTTATCTCTTTACCACTAGCGCTTCCATATAAAAAGGCCTATGCTATCATTTCTTTTTCTTATGCTAGTTTTTCAAGAGACCGAGAACTATTTTCTTTGGATTAAGCAACTTGTAAGGGAGAAGGCTTCATCCTCACGAGAAGATCATCCTGAACCCTTGCTTTTCTACTTTATTTTATATGCAGTATTATTCAGAAACCTTGTCTGTGTCATCCTGCTTTATGATTGAGTAGTAGGCTAAGCTTGCTTAGGGTTGTAGGGTGTTAGCCGCATGAACTGAACACAAATAAGTGATCTTAACTGTTCTTCATTCATATTGTTCTTACTGCTTACATTGAATTGATCACTTAATGTTCGATTTCTGATTTAATCACCTAGCTAACCGCTTAGGAGATAAATTGACATATATTGAATGAGCTTTGTATCCCTAATCAGCGAGAGTAGATATTAGGGTATTAAGTGAACTAATCAGATCTTGTCTCTAAGGCTTGTTATCGCGTCTTGTTCCAAGTGAGAACTTAGGATTCAAGACCGATCTGCAAAGGGAGCGAGACCACGATAGTGGATTGTTCTAGCCGAGTGATCTGAGTTCTAAACTGCACCTCATTGCACTTGAATAGTTGTTCTGTTTTGCATTGACACCCGATTAATAACCCTAAGCCGGCTTCATTTAAATCGAATTTGAACCATCTAGGTATTCTAGTTACTTGCGTCACAATTAATTCTCATAACCTCACTTGTTTCTCAGCTTATTATTGAACTCATAAGAGTAAAGAATAAACTGGTCCTCTGGATTGAATCTCAAATATTACAATTACCACTGTTAACTTGACAGTAGCAAGGATTCATTTTTAGTGTATCACTACACCTGAGGCGACTCCCTACCAATCCACTCGATCTACTGAAGCTAATACTGATGTGATTGAGATTCCTCACCTTGATCCTGAGGGGGACAATCAAGCTGAACAGAATCAGGAGGATTCAGCAAGTCATGATCAAGCTGAGCATCATGCGCAAGAGGAGCAGGATGATCACACTACTCAAGAGGAGCCAGTAGTGATTGCAAGCCAGCCTCAGCCTAATAATGATCAAGTAACAACTGAGGACAGTAGTTTACAACCGGCCCTAAGAAGGAGTACTAGGATCAGAAAGCCTGTTGATTTAAACTGGAAGAACAACAGAGTCTACTTCAATTCTCAAGCTGTAGCCCATCCTATACAAGCAGTGTGCTCTCTAGCTCATTATCCCCAAAAACATGTGGTGTTTATTGGATAATTGGATCTGGAATACATTCCACGGTCTTATGAGGAAGCTATGGAGCATGAGGAATGGAAAGAATCAGTGGGCAGTGAGACTAATGCCATGATCATCAATGATATGGTATGAAACTGAACTACCTAGAGGCAAGAGAGTTGTAACAAGCCGCTGGATCTTCACCATCAAGTACAATGCTGATGGGATAGTAGAAAGGCACAAGACAAGACTAGTAGCAAGGGGCTTCACTCAAACATATGGGGAGGATTACCTAGATACCTTTGCACCAGTTGCTAAACTCCACACCATAAGGATAATCCTATCTTTGGCAGTCAACCTAGAATGGGATCTATGACAAATGGATGTGAAGAATGCTTTCCTACAAGAAGAACTGGAAGATGAAGTCTATATGAGGCCACCTCCTGGCCTAGAACACCTAGTAAAGCCTGGAAATGTTCTTAGACTCAAGAAGGCTATTTATGGGTTAAAGCAATCACCTAGGGCCAGGTATCACAAGCTCAGCACCACACTCAATGGAAGGGGCTTTGTGAAATCTGAGGAAGATCATACTCTCTTCACATTCACCATCAAGCAAGGAATTGTTGTGATCTTAGTATATGTGGATGATATCATCATCACATGGCGTGACAAAGAAGATATACTCACTAAAGCTTTCCTTAGATCATCTTTTGATATCAAAGAATTGGGAGAGTTAAAGTACTTTCTAGGGATTGAGATATGCCGACCCAAGGATGGGCTATTCTTATCCCAAAGAAAGTACACACTTGATCTTCTGAATGAGGCATGTGATCTAGGAGGAAGAGCAGTCAAGACTCCACTAGAAGATGGGTATAAGGTGTTGCGTGAGGGGAGATTGAAGACAAGCCCTATGCAGATGTTAAACACTATAGGAGAATGGTGGGAAAGTTGATATACCTCACTATCACCAGGCCGGATGTATGCTTTGCAGTTAACCAAGTAAGCCAGCATATGCAAGCTCCCAAGATACACCATTGGAACATGGTTGAGAGGATCCTAAGGTACCTAAGAGAGGCGTCAAGGCAAGGAGTATGGATGGAATGCAACAAAAGCACAGAGATAGTTGGGTATTGTGATGCTGATTGGCAGGAGTCAGAGTGGATAGGAGATCCACCACATGCTATTGTACCTTTATTGGAGGCAATCTGGTCACTTGGAAGAGCAAGAAACAGAAGATAGTGTCATGCTCAAGTGATGAAGCAGAATATAGGACAATAAGAAAGCTCACTAGTGAGTTGATCTGGATCAGAAACTTACTTCAAGACTTGGGTATAGAGACATCAACTCTAATCACAATGCATTGTGATAATCAAGCTGCAATACACATAGCATCCAACAGTGTGTTCCATGAGAGGACTAAACACATTGAGGTGGACTGTCATAAAGTTAGGCAAGCAGTGGAGCAAAGGATCATCCTACCTTGCTACACAAGAAGTGAGGATCAATTGGCTGACATCTTCACCAAGGCTGCAAGCACCAAGGTTTCCGGGTTCATACACTCTAAGTTAGGACTCGTGGATCTTTCATCACATTGATCCTCTTAGCCATGAGGTGTTCTACTCTTTTTTCTTGGCTTGGTTTTTATCCCATAAGGTTTTTCCAAGCTAAAGGTTTTAATGAGGGAATGCTTCATGGTTTCCAAGCTTGAGCAGTTCTTATGCTCAAGCTTGAGGGGGAGTGTTGAGATAAAGCAATAAAGATCACGAGATGAAGAACCAGAAGTTGTGTAGATAAGAAGAGGAGAAGCATTTGAATCAATCTGTACAAGTTGCCCTAGAAGTGGCTTGGAAGGCAAGTAAAGGAGTGGGCAGATTCAAATACATTGCCATCAGTCTCCATATGGTCTGTGTTGGGGTCAAAACCGGTCACGGCGGAATCAATGCCTGAAAGTTCCCGGAAAACCAACTCTCGATCGATCCTTGAAAATTAGACATTCCCGGAAAACGGTTAAATCAAGTAAAAGAGAGTTTTTCGCAGATGCGAACCGAGGAACGTCGAGAAGAGGATCAGTCTGGATGAGGTCTCGATCGTAAGCGAAACCGTGCATCCTCGCCTAAATTCCCGTAACACAATCCTCGGGCCCTTGGACGCAATACCCATGTCTCGTCTCGTCTCGTCTCGCTTAGGATTATCAAAGAAAGACTTCGGGAAAAGTTATAAAAACTTGGTCGTCGAAAAGGATTCCTTCCTACCGTATAAAACGGCTATGGTTAGCTTGAACACCAGTTGCCTTAACTATACGGGGAATTGGAATCCTTTCGGAAAAACCAACGGCTGTTTCTTAAGAAAAATCGTAAAAACGTCCAAGTCCCAAAACGACCCAAAAGGGGCCTGAACAGCGGCTAAACGGCCCACTTACGATTTTAGAACATGATTGAGCCCAAGGCTGATATGACGGTCTATTTTTTATTCGCAAAAGATAAACGTCAAGTTTCCCAAGATAATCATGAAGGGTGACGAAAAATGGAAATGGCCATCTCGCGACGAATTCGGCACAGGAAAAGGTGCAAACCGACCTAGAGAGAGTATATAAGGAGGGCTTAAGGCGAGGAGCAGGAGAGAGCTTTCTCAGAGCAAACTTAATACTTAGAGCAATTTAGGCATTTTTTCGTTTTTACTATGGAGCTGCGACTCGACTAGGTTAGAACTTAGGTGGCTAGACTAGCGAACGTACCGACAGCTCTCGTGGTCTAGGATCTTACATGTTGTTCACGCTCAAACGCGAATTCAGAAATAAGACCTCTTTGTTCTCTTTTCGCTCTTTTACGATATATTACTTTCGACTCTTTCATATTGATTGTGTTGTGCGTGGAGCAGATAACCGGGACCTTCAGGGAAGGCTAGGTTAGCTTGGCTTTCCTCCGATTGACAAATCTCGACGGTGTGAATTCCGGTTCCCACAGTCTGGAGGAGTTTAAACAAGTGGGAGCAAGTGGATGGAGCTGTTGGAGCTTAAGGACAACACAAAGTCACATGTTGAGCTAAGGATGGAAGAGAAAAAGGAGATGTCACTTTCATAGTACATCCGAGAGTGACTTGTTTCTGATCTTGTCTACAATTGTTTATTAATTCTTTTTGGCTCATTTCCTATCCTTGTATCTATTTATGTAACATGTCCAAGATCTAAATCAGTAAGGGAATAAGATATTCCTCATTCTTATTCTCTCAATTTGCAATATATTCTCTCTGTGTCTCTCATTCTTATTCTTTCTCACTTAATCTCCTTAATCCCTTCACACAATCATTTCATAAATCACTAAAACTCACCCGTGTTAGGCTTTGTTGGTGTCTATCTATTACATATGAAGACAACAAAATGAGAGACATCATTCACAGCTCACTAAGCCAATGGATCAGTTGGCTAAAATCATTGATAAGACTATTAGGAAAAGAATCATGTCTGCTAAGTATTATGAGAAATCGAAGCTCCAAGGATTATCGCAATGTTGGTTTAGTGCCCATGTGAGACATAATTAGTACTCGGTTTTTTTATTTCTTTTTAGATTTGATTGTACATATATAAACATTCACATTTCATAAAAAAAAACACCTGTGCGAATCATAATCTAGTACTGCTTAACTGTTGAAGACCAACAAAATTAAAGCATAGTCAAGTGGAATTTATGGATGCACAACAATACAACCATTGGCAAACTATTAAACAATCTTTTTATCTGATATCAGCAAACTATTAAATAATTTTTTTAAACTACAGAGATAATTTTTCCTATACAGAGAGGTAGAGAGATTGTACCGCCGAGCCCTTAATAAACCTCTACTTGTTATTATTGAACACGACTTCAGAAACTGCATATATTTTTTTTGAAACAGAAACTGCATATATATATATACCAAAATTAACGGTAACGAACATTGAAATTTTCCATCAGGAGATCCAACGTGAAATATCAAACAAAGTCCCATATTGGATATTAGACGAATGAATGTCTAATATATAAAGAAATATCCAATTATAATTAGTACGAAGTTTTTTGGGAAGAAGCCCAAAATTAAATCCATGCGAGCCAGCCAATTGGCCCAAAGTAGACAATATCGTACTAATCGGACAATATATAGTTGGATACGGGATTTCACAATCCCAACAATTGGTATCAAAGCACCAGGTTTGACGAAGGAATGTCTAATATATAAAGAGATATCCAACTTTAATTAGTACGAGGTCTTTTGGGAACGAGTCCAAAAGTAAATCCATGCGAACCAACTAATTAGGACCAAAATAGACAATATCGTACTAATCGGATAATATAAAGTTACACGCGAATCCCAACAAAATCTTCGGTTGACACAAAGTCAAATGAAGGATGATTAAAATTGTGCTTCATATTATTCCATATAAACCCTCTGAAAACTAAAAAGAATAAATATTTATTAATATTTATCTAATTGTTTATTACTATTATAATAATTACTATTAACAATCAAAAACCATACAGGAGACAGCTTTGCAAGTAAAAAATAGTCCACGTTCTTCCTCCTTTCCATCTTTAAACAGCTCATTTAGATCTCTCCTCGATAACTCTTCTTCATTATTATCCTCATCCCTCTCTAATAAAATCTCACTCTTCTTCTGTTTCTCCACAATCACCAATTTCGTTTTCTTCTGCCTCCTCTCTACGCCGATCTGCTTGGGATGGAAGGAGGTGCCGATGGAACCGTCCGCGTCGGCGGTCTAAACGCCAAGCCTGGCCGCGGATTCGAATTGGAGTCCGATTCCGCGGTGTCGTCTCCGGTGACGCGTCAGAAAGCAGCTGCCGCGAAGCAGTTCATCGAGAATCATTACAAGAATTACTTGCAAGGCTTGCACGAACGTATGGAGAGGTTCGTAGCTTCAATTTTTCATGAATTGTTTCGGATCAGAACTAGGCTGACTTTTGTTTGACTTTGAGATTGATTCTATTAAATGTTTGCTTCCACAGACGCAGAGAGTTTCAGAGGAAAGTGCAAGAAGCCCAGCTACCTGTTGAGGAACAGGACGAGATGATGAGGAGTCTTGCTCGTCGAGAGACTGAGTACATGAGGCTTCAGAGACGTAAAATTGGGATTGATGACTTTGAGCTATTGACTGTTATTGGCAAAGGTGCCTTTGGTGAGGTACATTTAACATAAAAGAGATCTACTCTACAAATTGACGTGTTTATTCACGAAATTAACTCTCAATGATTATTTCTAATCTATGGAAGCTACTGTATCTCAGGTTAGATTATGTCGATTGAGATCTACTGGTGAGGTTTACGCCATGAAGAAATTGAAAAAAACTGACATGCTTAGCCGTGGACAGGTACCTACTCTGTTCTTTTTATTCAACGTCCATTCAAGTGAAAAGGGGAACTTTAACATGTCTACAGAGTACAAATGCAAGACATGACCTTGAGAACAGAGTTCCTATTCATGGGATTGCTTCAGTTTTGCAAGTTTATTATTTAATTATTCAGCTTGCATTCTAGTGAAATGGGGAACTATAACATGTTTTAGAGTGGTAGTAGTAAGTGCAAAATTGATGCAAGACAGGAGCTTGAGAATAAAGTTCCCTATCATTGGAATGCTTCAGTTTCAATTTTGCGAGTTTGTTTTTTTTCTTCTTCTTGACTGGTTTTGCCGTCATTTTTTTCCTTCTCTATAGGTTGAACATGTAAGGTCTGAGAGGAACTTACTTGCAGAGGTTGACAGCCGTTGCATTGTAAAGCTATTCTACTCTTTTCAAGATTCTGAATGTTTGTATCTTATCATGGAGTACTTGCCTGGAGGTGACATCATGACTTTACTCATGAGAGAAGACATTCTCGCGGAAGATGTTGCCCGCTTTTATATTGCTGAGAGCATTCTTGCTATTCATTCAATTCATCAACACAACTATGTTCACAGGTATCGTAATTACCTTTGATATCGGGTCTTCTTTAATGCCTAGTGATTTAGTGTGGTGGGGAGATCTTTATCAATTATAGATGGTTCTTGATTTGAATTTGTTTCTTCTTGCCTGTAGGGACATTAAACCTGATAATTTGATATTAGACAAAAGCGGGCATTTGAAGCTTTCAGATTTTGGCTTGTGTAAGCCACTAGATGATAAGTATTCTTCACTGCTATTAGAAGATGAAGAAATGCTTTCTCAGGAAGCCGAGAGCCAGTCAGGAAAAGCAGACTCTGACAAAGCCCCCTGGCAAATGCCTAAAGAGCAGTTGCTGCAGTGGAAGCGCAATCGCCGCGCATTGGTATCTATGCTTGTTCCCTAATTGAATCACATAGTTTTACTCATTTTTACTAGCCTATGGAATCAATATTAATATTTTCATTTTTATAGGCTTATTCAACCGTCGGAACTCTTGATTACATGGCTCCAGAAGTACTACTAAAGAAAGGATATGGAATGGAATGTGACTGGTGGTCTCTCGGAGCAATTCTCTATGAAATGTTAGTTGGGTATCCCCCATTCTGTTCTGATGACCCCCGTATAACATGCCGCAAGGTAGGTGTATACATACCTGGTTAGTAAAAATATTTATGCTTACTTATAAAGATCTGTACTTACATCCTCAGATAATTAATTGGAGGGTTTGCTTGAAATTCCCTGAGGAACCGAAAATATCAGATGAAGCGAGGGACTTGATTTGTCGCTTGCTATGTGATGTTGAGTCAAGGTTGGGAACCAGAGGTGCTGAGGAGATAAAGGTGAGACTTCTGACAAACGATATGTAAATATGCATTTCGTTTTCATTGCTTTTCAGCCTTGGGATCATTGAAATTCGATTTTGTTCTTGTTTCAGACTCATCCGTGGTTCAATGGCACCCAATGGGACAAACTGTATGAAATGGAGGCAGCTTACAGACCAACTGTTGATGGAGAACTAGACACACAAAATTTTGAGAAGTTCCCTGAAGTAAGTTAGATTGAATCTTAAAATGCTTGTTATGACATTTTCTGGCATGGATTAGTTGGTGAACCATAAACTTGTTTAAAGCTCCTAAAACAAACGTAAAGATACGTCTGGTATCCTCATTAAGTTTTTATATATATATAAATCTGTAGGTTGAAGGATCGGCATCTGAAACACCACAAGTTGGTCCTTGGAGAAAGGTGACGCACTCCACTTAATTCCTGTTGTATAATCTATGTTGCAAATTGATGTTTTGGAATGTTTTGTAATGGTTAAATAGTATCACCATAGCATAGAAGAAGAAAAAACTGTCAATGAGTTTACATAGTAGCTTTTTGGTGCTAACTTGTTGATTGGCTGAGCAGATGTTGACGTCCAAGGACGATAACTTCATTGGATTTACATTTAAGAAGTCGGACATCACAAGATCAATGGAAAATACAGGTGACTCTTCTTTATTCCTCTATTGATCATGTGATTCCTTATAACTTGGTCTTTAAGCTGAGAGTTTTCTATTGAGAGAAGATCGAATAGTTGATATACATCTAAGTTTAAGCCGTGACATGAAATGTAGGTACGGACATGAAACCAAATGGATCAGGAGATGCCCCATCGTTGATATCATTGTTAGGTATGTAACGGAATTGTCAAACCACTATAGTCTCCATTTGTTTTGTGAAATGCAAAAGGAGTTGAGCTTGTATACTATCTTCAGGTCGGATCAATATGGAAGAAGCTGAAGGTGGTGAGTTAAACCAAAAGACAGAGACAAATACAAAAAATAAATACTGATTCTTTTAATCTCTGTTTGCAAGTTATTTTCTTTTAATCATTTTGACAGAGGCAATGGAGGCGACGGTAGTTTTCGAACCACATGGTTCATTAAACTACTATTTGCTTTTATTTTCATTTCCTTTTTTCTTGTAACATACTATTTGTTTTCTTATTCTATCTTAGAAACTGTAAAGGATTTTCTGGGGGACTCATAGAAGTTATCCAATTGAAAGCATAGAAATGAAGCTTTGCTTTTCTGCCAATACTTGTCCAAATTTTCTTATCTGTTTATTAACTTGATTCAAGATCCGGTTTAGAGAAAACAGGGACATGGTGACGTAACCTGGATGTTTGATTCTAATTTCAAAAGTGGACTAAAAATTAAATAATCACTAGTACTATTAGTTAATATAATAACCATCCCACAAAAAGAAAAAAGAAATAAGTAGTAATCAAATACTAGAATTAGTTGACCACAAAAAAGAAAAAAAAATTAGTCGTGAATATGATATGAAACTCAACGTGCTCTTATTAATGTTTATATAGTTAACATTCAAATTTTTTTGTAAAAGTTGAACAAAAGAAAAAACCAAATTTTAAAAGAAAATTTTACCTTGAATAGTAAAAACAAAACACACATTTTTTGCTTCTTTACTTCTCAGGTGCGTTAGACAACGTACTTTTATGTATCACACTTATTATTATATTTTTATTTTATTTTCTTTTGAACTAAAATTACATACATAAAAGTGAAGTGAATGAAAACATCTTTCTACTACCGCCCAGTAGAACACGGTGGTCCGCCTTAAACATTCAATACATGTCGCTCCGAATGGTAACGGTGGATTGAGGAGTGCGGGATGAGCGGATTATATATTGTCTTTGGTTAAAGTGTAGTTTTATTAACTGCGGAATATTAGCGGTTATAAAAAGTAAAAGCGGTACATAGTAAAATATGATTGGTAACAAAACGAAATGCAATACGAAACCAATAATAGAATGGTAAAAATATTATAAACGGTGCAGAATACAAATTAATTATAAATATATCTTAATATAACAAAATATAATTATTACTAATAAATATATAAAATTTAAAGTTCTTCTTATGACACAACATAGATAAAGATAATATCAAGAATTTAAATTTTTCCAGAACATATTTGCAATATTATACCTTATTCGAGACATATATTCTCCATCTAGTGCGTTTGTAGCATATGATGTTTTTGTGTCATCTGAATCGGTCTCCGAGTCTGTGTTGATTATTCTCGTCTATGTCATTACTTCAACAAAATCTGCATCTGCGAAATTTGAAATATTGATAAAATTATGTAGTCCCATCGTAACCATTATCACTCTTTTTGTATATCAATGTCGTATCTTGGAAAATCAGAGAGAATCCTCAATTTCTTCTTCCAAACCCCAAAAGTCCTCTCAATTACGAAACGTAAAGAATCATGACATCGATTGAAGAGTTCTTCTTTATTTCTTGGAGGGTAACCAAAGTTAAATTGAGACATATGATACCTTACAACTCTATTACGTGATGACCTATAAGGAGCTAGAACCCTTGTTTATTGGGGTAGCCATAATCAACGAGATAATACTTGTCAAATGGAGGCATGAATCTCATAATCACTTTCTTTTGCCATGGTAACAACTGTGTCGTGACATGATCATGGAGCCCCATTCCACATATAAGTGAATAACTTATTGATGTCACATATTTTCATGATGTTCAGTGATCCATTATCATGTCAATTCCAGTACATTCTTTGTAACTCATGCGTTACTTTGACACAAATATGCGTTCCATCCATTGCTCCAACACATCCGCTAAAATATGGATAATTTACTCTATCAACTAGAAGTCTTTCAGGAATTCGTCGTAGTTCTTGTGTCGTTGGAGTTCTAATATAATCACATGCAAGGAGGTCAGTTGCTCTCAAAACTTCACTAAACTCTTTCATCACAGTCTCCTGATTCCGTGCAAAGATTAAACTGACATTTCTCTGAACTTCATTGTGTCCACATATCAGCAGAAATATAGCCACACTTTCTTTAATGCTTATGTTGGATGTCGGTTGTAGCCCGTAATTTGTTTGTAGAATGTTACACAATGTTGTGAAACATGGAAGTGACATTTTCAGTAATTGAAGGCAAGCTGTAGCATCTTCTTGTAGCCGCTGCCAAACATTTCTCATTTACAAACCTCTACCAGTTCGTTGCGGTGCTCTTTAAATTTTTTGATCATAATAATTCAAACTTGGTTGAATTACTAGTTCTTCAAATTGTTCATTTTACAAATTCCACAACTCAACTCTCTCTTCGTAGCTTAGATTATTGACACTTTGTGTTCGCAGTTGACATATACGAAATGCCTGTCATTTTAAAAGAAAAAGAATAAAATCATAAAAATTATTTTAATTATTTTAATTTTACAATAACACTAAAAAGATAAAAACACATTTTATGGCAATAACGATTAAAAACATTTCATAACAAACTAATCTCCATCACTTTGATTTTCGTGCGTGTTTTACCCATATGTTGAACAAACCTCCTGGTCTAGGTTGTCATGAATTTTATCCAGATTCAAAACGATTTGTTAAACCAATCCCGGGTGATTGTGGTTGTTGGGTATCAAGCGAAGTTTCTTTTTTGAGCTATCTGAAACTTCATGATTATCGCCCAAGGAAAATCTATGCTGAATATTAGTTGGATTCGTTCTCGCTGATTTGTTATTTCCAGGATTTGGTCTTTAATGTCTCCATTGTTGATCACTTGGTGGTGTGTCCCATTGTTGAACATTTGATTGTGTACCCCACTGCTGAGCATTTGGTGGTGTGCCCCATTGTTGAGCATTCGGCGGTATGCCCCATTTTTGTGTAGTTGGCGGTGCCTCCTATCGTTGTGCATTTGGCGGTGCGCTCCACTGTTGAGAAATTGGTGATTTGCCCCATTGTTGTGCATTTGGTGGTGTGATCGACTATTTAGCATTTGGCAGTGTTCCCCAGTGTTGAAAGCCAGACTGTACACTCCATTGTTGTGGATTTGGTGGTGTCTCACTGTTGTGCACTTAGCGGTGTATCCCCACTGTGCGAATTTGTGGTGTTCTCCACTGTTAAAAATCATGACCACATAAACAAGGTGAAATTTGACCGCCATATTTTTTTCCCACAAAAGATGGATTCCCAAATGATAGTCTTCCAAAATGTTGATTTTGATATGATTGGCCCAAACCCAACTGTTTTGGAATATCTTCGTTGTTTCGTGAAACACCAGTCATAGTTTCAAGAAATTGTAGCCTATCCTCGTTAGTGCTTGCAACTATATCAATTAAATACTTATGCCAAAAATTTAACTCTTTGAATGTATTAAGACATTTCCAATAAAATTTAGTATGTTTTGGAACTTGTAGACCAAGGAATAACGCTTCCGCATTTTTCCATTCATCATAATCATCCATAAAGAAGTTGTTGTAAACTTTGTCGTTAATAATCTCTAAAACGAGTAATAGTGTCTTGTATTGTTGTCTCAAATGATTATTTTTGACGACTTTCTCGTGAACCACTTCCAACATTAGTTCATGAACTTCCACCGGATCTATGCAAACTACTCCCTCGTCTGCCACTAGAATGTGAACTACTCCCATGTCTCCCACTTTGTTGACCTCTTCCAATATTGACTCCAATCGTATTATGAGAAAACTCATTTGAAGGACGTGAATCATCGTTTCGGTTGATGCGGTACACTTCTTAATTTTCTTGTGTCTCTGGAACTTCAGTATCTAGTATGTCATCCCCATCGAAATCTGAGTATTCATGTGTTGAATTATCAGCTTGTCTTTCATTCATTATCTTTACTCTTCTTTTTCGCGCAGAATTTTGTGGTTGCGAATATACATCATGTAATGCAAAATATCATACCATTACGTTCCAAAATTTTTGTGTCTCTCGGTTGAACAATTTTGTTATTTTACATCCCTATAAAAATATATATTTATAAATATGTTAATTTTGTAATATGTGTCATAGTAGTTAATTATAGTTATAACATTTATTAGTTATTACCACCTCATGGTTAGCCTACCACTTCGAAGATGTGTAAATCACTGATGTGTCAGGATCAACCGAAATACCAGTGGATTTCATCAGAAACTTCCACATCTTGTATGCGCTTTTAATTTCATCAAGTTTATTCTTGATGAACCCGTAAGTTACACTCATGTTAAACGCAAGGTTGAATTTTTCAACCATACACTCTATGCCAAGAGCTGTAGGTTATTTCAGAGCATATTATTCATGAAAATTGCATAAATCAAACAACTCAATTAATTTTTTCTCTTGTTCGTAAGTCCATTTGAATCTTCCTGTACTCTAGAAATTATAATATATATATATATATATATATATATATATATATATTAATTATTATTTTGGCATATATATAATTAATAAAACAATTAACTTAAAAAACTTACTCTTGTTCTTGTTTCATTAGAAACAAATATTATTGTGGGAACCAAAATTCACACATTCGATTTCCGTAATCGGAGGAAAGCCAGGAAACCCTAACTTTCGCTGAGGTCCCGGATTCTCTGCGAGAGCCAATAACAAGTGGCCAGATAAATGCGGAAAATATGAAAAGATAACAAAACAAATTTACAAAGAAAGTATATCTTTATTTCGAATCTTCGTAAGAGCGTTGCGATTATTACAACAGATTATAAAAGCTTCGGCCGCAAGAGCTGTCAGCGAGTTCCCTAGTTCTAGCCACCAAAAACCGTAAACCTAGTTGAGTCGCAGCTCGATAACGACAAACAAAAAAGATACAAAAAAGTTTTGATTGATTTCGTACTGAACCTTATGAAAAGCTGTCTACGTACCCCTTTCGAGGATAAAGCCGAACGTAGTTCAATTAAAAGGGTTTGAACAAGAGATCGAACTGCATGTGAAAGTTCGTCTAGTATAAGTGCAAGTCATAGAAACCGAACTTGTCGAGAATAAAGCCTAAGCTTTCTAAGTGCAGAGAGTTCTAAGTCTAAAGAATCGTGTTTTACGCTTCTTGCCTTCGCTCCCCTTATTTATGCCTCCATGATCGGCCGTCCTTCCTTTTCTACCCTTGATTCGAGTTTATCTCGTCACATAAATATTCCATTTTCCCGATCTTCATGATTATCCCTTGAAATTTTACATTTATCTTCGAACTTGGCATTTATCTCTTCTCGCGAATAATCGGTAACCCGTCATAGTGAATTTGGGCCGATTTTCGTTAATAATCGTAAGTGGGCATTTGCCGCATTTTAGACCCTTTGGGGCGTTTTTTGACGAAAACATTTTTACGATTTCTTTCGGAAGAAAAGCCTTCAGTACGATGCCGGTTTTACGAAACAGTGGAGATCAATAGTATAGCTGTGATAACCTTGGTGTTTAGTAAACCGTTATCATTTTATACGATTGATCCGAACTTAATCGAGAAAATAAGTCTTCTACTTTTTTATTGTAAAGTTTCAACGGCTACTCTGATCGAGACGAAACAAGAGACAGTTTGACCGAGACCCTGAGGGGGGGGGGAGTTCCGGAGAAGAGAACGCATAGCATTGGACTGATCCAACTCGCCCAATGGCGAATTGAAAAAGACTAATCCAACTCGCCATTGGGCGACATGGAAATGGATCTTCCAACTCGCCCAATGGAGAGTTGGATTGGTCGATCAAACTCGCCATTGGGCGAGTTGGACTTGGCTAATCCAACTTCCCCGATGGCGGATCGGACGATGCTGGTTTGGTTGTTCCGATGCTCAGAAATTGTTCGTTCGATGGGTTGAATGATCCTTTATGAGGATCTTGTCATGCAATAGTCTTTAAATATACAAAGTTTTAGTTTTCCGTATTCTTATTTTCTTTTCAGAAAGATTTCTCGGGAAACTTCCGACATTGATTTCGTCGTTACCGATTTTGACCCCAATAGTTAGCCCCCCAGATCGCAAGTTTCAAGTTCGATTTTTGCGTGTGGTTAGACAGGTTAGGAAAGTTAGGCGGAATTAATGGCAAAAAGTCCGAAGGTGAACAGTAGATTGGCTCACTCCATTCCTCATGAGAATGGAATGTGGGAAGATTGGGGCTGCACCTTATGAAGGGTGCCTACGTACCCTTGTCAAAGGGATCAAGCCTTTCGTAGTTCGTCCTGGAGTTAAGATTCATACGACATGTTTTCTAGTGAGACCTTTATGGTCTAGTTATGTGTCGTATAGAGATTATCGGGCATGTTTCTGCCGATGGCATTTTATATTGGACCTTTGTCGGCCTCGAGAGTAGCCTTTCTGCCTATTTGCTTTGGCCGAGTGTGGCCGCATTTATGTTTTTGGGATTAGCTGCGTGTGGCTTTGAATCCCTGCCGCTTCCCGACTTCTTTTTAATGAATTGAGTTTAGCGTTTTAAGAGCATATTTGTATTCGTGTGAATGTAGAGGGATGATTATGAGTTGTCATCTCATATTCTAACTCTTTGCTAGATCGTCATATTCGTTGTTCATTTTGGGTGAAAAATTTTGAATTTTTTAATTTTACGCAGATTCGTAAACGTGGAATATACAAAAGAGACAACTTTTGGGATCTCGTATCGTCAAATACCATGCCTTGAGATGTTAAAGACCAGTTCGCTGGGTTTAGGATAAGACCTAGGTTTACCGTCGTTTTTTAGGGCGTGCGATGACTACTTCGGTTTACGTATCCCGTATGCGATCTCAACCTGATTCGTACCGATTTAAAGTCTGCGATAGGTTCTCGGCTTACACGACTTGTCTGGTAGGAATCGAGCATCTCTCCAGCGACAATTTCTAAGTCGAGGAAGTGCTGACCAAAATTTCGGATTCTTTTATAGCGCTATTATCCTTGTGTCAGATGTCTGAGAGCTATCTCTATGAGATGGCTAAGTCTGTTTGGGACGTTAAGAGTTTGTTGTGATCAGCAACAAACATAATGGTAGATATTACCGTTTTTGAGTCTTCATAGTACGTGTTTAAGGAGATGTTAGTGTGTATGACTGTTTGGTCTTCCAAAAATTTGTCTTTATCGAGGAAAGTAATTTTGTGGAAAAACGGTTCTTCAGCTGTCTGCGACGTCTCGCAATGTTTAAGATTGGTTTTTCTTTCCTATGCCGCATTTTGTGCTTGAAGATGTTTCGCGATATTGCAAGGGTTTAGTCTTAACCCTTCGTTGGAGAAACATTTTGGTTTGTTCGCAACCAAAATTTTTGTTCCTGTTTGGATGTTAAGGATTTTGAATTATGATATAGGAATTAGGACCAAAGGCCGCGTAGATCTGTCCCTGGGAAGAAGCGTTTTCCTTCATTGTGCTTTGTGAAGAGTTGGCCCCCAAAGATTTATTTCGTGTACTTTTAAAGATGTTTCGTATAGCTCTGGGGCGTTGTTACGAAATTTCCTTACATGCCGCATTTTATGGGTAAAACGTTGCGAGCTTAAAGTGAATCGTTTAGTATATGGAACTTGATCGATTTTTGACAAGTTTAAGTTTTTTGTTAACCGTTTGGTTGTTCGGACTAAGTCTCGTTGTAAAGTCTTTATCATATGATTTCCGTTTTTGGGTTATACGATAATAATTCGCGTAATTGTTACTTGGTGTTTTAGACAAATTGCGGATTGTCGTTTAGCCGTTAAGTGATCGGATGGAGCGGTGGTTGCTCAAATGTTTTGGCTTGGCATGAAGGATGTATTCAGCTGCATAGCCGAGGACGTAGCTGGTCAAGGATTAGACCATGTCACTTTCACTTTCGTGTTAACACGAATATCATGTTAGTTTAGAATTGTCCTAAAGGGGCACCGAATTCTGGTTCGGACTTTTACTGGAAAGCGTAATTGTCTGAGGGCCAAAGAGCGTTTGTCGAGATTGATAGGCCAAGTATGCCATGGTTTTCTGTGTTAAGATGACCGATAGTTGTAGAAAATGATTTTCCGCTTTAGATTTCAGTTATACGATGAATGTTTCGTATAATGTTTCCTATAGTTGTATTAAAATTGTTTCTTTCTTGTCTGAGGAAGATGAAGCCTAAGAGTTTTGATACAGAACCCGTGCGGAGTCAATTGCGGGATGATTGCATGCTTGGATGTGACTGAGGGGAATGAAAGGCAGAAGCCAGCGAGCCGCAGGGATAAAAAATAAGATCTATAAGATCGTAGTGGGAAGAGATAAAGTTTAGATTGGTCGTCAAATGTCGGATCATACAACTTTGTTTTTGCTATACGAAAAATACTTCTTCGTAAACATGTTGCGTTTACTTTTGAAAGTTGCTTCGTATGAATTGATTTGATTGTATGAAGGATTTTTCGCGCAAGTAACGTGCGACCGGTTTTATGAAGGTAGTAAATCAGTGCTATGTATGGACATGTTAAAGTAGTGTTGTTTCCGCAGATTTTACGAGAAACGTTTCTGCTTTGATTTTGATATTTGGTTAAAGTTTCTGGGAGTTACTCATGGAGTGTTACCGAAGTTTATTTTGCTACGATCTAGTCGCAGAACGTTTTTCGTAGGCTTTTGAGAGGATTCTCATGACATATTCGTTTATGGAACGAATTGGTCAACCAGCGGTAGATCTAGTCAACGAGCGGGGAGAAAGCGTTCCCTTTGTTGTCCTCGCTGCTAATTTTATTCTCAATTTTTCTTTGTCGCAAATGTTTTTGATGCTTTTTCGCGACTCACTTGGTTCACGGAAACTGAAAGAAATGCTTTGATGCTTGAAGATTTCTCGTATAAATTTTGATTTTTATACGAAACTCGTTTTATTAAGTCAAAAAGGTCCTCAAGACTTTGTCTAATCGTCGAGTTTCAGTTTGATATTTGTACAAGTTTTCTAAATGCATGATTGTGACAGAAATGCTGTAAAGTCCTCGAGATTATGTTCGTAATGGTTTTGATATGTTGCTAGCGTTTAGACGAATCTTAGATTAACGTTGCCGTTTTGGGACGATTTTAATGAAGCACCGCATTCCCTAAGTGTTTTTCTGCTTGTTACTACAAGAGTTTGCTTTCTTAAAAAGCGTTTTCTTGATGCAGAGGCAAAAAGTTTTTGAAGTATGGGAGTATACGAGTATAGTATACGTACCTACTCTCCCTTTTTTACAAAAGAAAACAGATGAACTGTTTTTCGGAAGGGTTGTGTACGTTTTTTTCTTTTTTTAGGAAGCAAGATGAGTATGCTTGAATGCGTGGCTAACGTTTCTCGGGTTTTCAAGAGATTAGATCGGTTTGCAAGTTCTTCCTGGACAGTTAAGGATCAATAGAACAAGACTGGAAAAATTGCCTAAGACTTGCTTGCTAGACTATCCACCTAGATTCTAAGTTCCCTAAAATTTACGGCAGTTTCCAAGACGTTTTCATTCTTTTCCTTCAAAAAATTACAAGTCTGATAAATTTTTCAAGTCAAACATACCTTAGTCCAATCGGAGATTCGGTTTTGCCTCTTCTCTGTTTTGCTTGCTCATTTCTCCTTCCTCCTTATCTCGGAAACTTGGCATTTATCCATTTCTTCCATTTTTCTTTGTTCAAACCGAGCAAACCGCCATTACTTCTGGGCCCGATCTCGTTTTAAACCGTAAGTGGGCTTTTATCGTGTTTTAGAACATTTCAGACCAATTGACGACTTGCGCGTATTTACGATTTTTGTTAAAAAAAAAAAAAGAACCGTCGATTCGTCTTCCGTATATCATTGGTCTTTATGAACAAATGCAAACCAGTCCATTTACTCGAAGATACAAAGGTGTTAAGGTAACCAGTATCGTCCTGACATTGGACTTGAACTTCCATGAGAAAACAACAGCTTACTTGTTTTCTTCATAAAATCTTGACGGAAACTGACGGAAACTCCAATTGCGATGAAACTAAAGACGTTTCGATCGAAGTTCAAAGGAGAACATGTTGGGAGCCTTGTTGGGCGACATGGGAGAGAGAGAGAGGTCTTCAGTGGTGACTTTGATGATATATCATGGATTTTACCCACTTTTAGCTATGGTATATAGGTGTTTATAAATACATTATAGTTTTTATAAATACATTATAGTTTTTTTGGAGTATTTTTAGTATGTTTTCAGGTTTAGGTACATTTTGGAGGAAAGTGGTGATTTTGGGGTCTTTTGGAGCCTTTTGAGTGAAGAACTGCACAAACGTGTCAGATGTTTAGATATGGATGGAGATCTTCCCACGGTGAGATGGAGCTTATATTTTGACATAAGATAGAGCTTTGAGTTAGCTTTCAAATTCCACTGGTTTGAGGTCAATCCAACGGTTAGATCAGAAGTTATGTTTGTTTTACTGAAGAGTGGTCAGTCTGTTTCGCGAGAGAGAGTTATCGAGGAGATGAAGGAACGTCGATCGACGGTGCACCCTTGGTGTCGATCGACGGTGATTCCAGAACATGGGCCGAGTATATTTCAAGACCGACTTAAGCCCAGAAGCAACCACAAATTACCAGAATACCCATGGACGACCTAAAATCCTATTTTTGTATTTTCTAAACCATTGTTGACGGCTAAGCTTTATTCTATTGTTCTTAGTTAGGAGAGAATGGAGGAGCTCCTTCAGAGTCCTCCTGGAACTCCTTTAGTTTTCATATTGCTTTCTATACTATATCTATTCTTTCTTTGATTTTCTGTGACAACTATCATGTCTGAATAGATCCACCTGTTAGGTTTAGGGCTCAGACATTCATGAGAGATTAGCTCAAAATATAGAATTGCTAAGTGTTAGGATATGAATCAAATAAACTGTTCTTAATGTTTGTGTTATAGAGTAGCTAACTATGACCTTGCCTATAGATACTAGGGCGCAAGCGAAAGTTTAATTCTCTGTCTGATTAGTTTAGATTGTGCTAGGATTACTAGAAACAAGCGGAAGCTGATTTATTAAACCTAGTGAACATGTCAAACCTGTGTGATAACGCTCCCTGGAAGGTTCATCGATCGACAACTCATTAGTTGTATCGATCGACGGGCTGAAAGGTGTAACAATCGACACCCTGTTGTTGGAATCGATCGACACTTTCTCAAGACCAACAAGCAACAGCTAAGGTCCTAGATCCAGCGATAGATAGTCTAAAAATACGAAAGTTGATCGACTATTCTTATTGTTTGAGTTCTAGAATATCCAACCTTAGTCTCTATACTATTATAATCCTGATTGTCTGAATAGAAACCCTAGATCTAGTAACCCTCCTTCCACCAAACAAACTCAATCAATGAACCGAGCAACTACCTTGCTCACCACTGCTATTTACATTTAAACCATTCAACCTACCTTAATCATATAACTATTAGATCTTTTATGTGTCCTACCTCCCTGTGAATTCGATCTCTAAGTACTACAACTCGACCTCTTATTTGAGAGAGTACAAATCACTTTTTATGGTAATTTAAGTGATATCAATTGACCAAGGAGAAAAGGAGTATGGCGAGTTTGACCAAGAGGAGAGGGTGTGTGGCGATTTTGGCCAAGAGGGTTGTGAGTTTGACCAGGAGGGTGGCTAGTTTGACCAAGAGGGTGGCAAGTTTGACCAGGAAACTGGATTGTTGTCCGTTTTACTCGACATGTGGCGAGTTGGTCGTTGTCCGTTCTATTCGCCATATGGTGAGTTGGACGTTGTCCGTGCTACTCGACATGTGGCGAGTTGGATGTTGTCCGTTCCACTTGCCATACTGAAATTATTTCCGGAGAGTTCCTTAAAAATAGCAATTTTAGACGTTGATTCCGAGATTACCGTTTTTGACCCCAACAATTGTTCCGCAAATTTATTTTCTGAGTTTTAATATCAGAAACTCTCGCTGCGATGAGCTTAATTATTGCGACCAAACCTAATCAGAAATTTTCTCGTTTCCGTAGGATCGATCCGAAGGAGTTTTAAGTTGTTTTTCGAAGTAAGCTTAAATGACAATCATTGAGAATTCACTGAGTATGTTACTATAGAATCGAAACTTGAATTTTTACGAAACCTTAGGTTTCAGAAAACGTTTAGTAGTGAGGAATACGATCTCCCGTTTTGCTTAGTTTAGTCTTTTTCAGCCGTTTTTGGTTTCGAGTGATTCAATAGAGATCAACTTTGTTTCTTCGAAAATTATTCGAAAGAAATATAACATTGGAGAATTGTCAACTCGATTTTCTGTTCTTTTATTTCCGCAAGTCACCCAGATTTTATCCGTGACTTCAGGAGGTCAAAGCAATGTCTCCGAAGACTTTTACGGAAGTTATTTGGAAAAAAGTTAAGCGGTGAGTTGCGAACCCAATTTGTTGTGCTTCCTTCTCCTAGGGTTTCTACGCGGATTAGGGAAGCAAGTTTTATTTTTCTGAAAAGTTTTCGGAAAACGTTTTTTGGTCTAACACTTACGTGTTGAGATTTCTCCAACTCGGTAATGAGACGGATTTAACGGGGTTTGATAGATTTATCGTTTCACTTTCTCTTTTTTTCTCTTTAAACAGAGAAATCGCAAGCTCGTTTCGGTGCTCCTCCCATGGCAAAAAGTTTCGACTAGGTTTTCGATTTTGTCAAGCACTACAGTGTTTGTTTAAGCGTTGGTCATAGGAGCAGTCAGTGCTGCGAGTTTGTCTTTCGTATTTCCAAACATCGTTTCGATCAAGCGTTTTGCGGCCGTGAGTTAGAGTAATCCATACCGCCCTCTCTATAGCGCCAAACTGTGGGAACCGAAATTCACACCATCGATTTCCGTAATTGTAGGAAAGCCGGGAAACCCTAACTTTCCCTGAGGTCCCGAATTCTCTGCGAGAGCCACGAAAAGTGACCAAATAAATGCGGAAAATATGAAAAAATAACAAAATAAATTTACAGAGAAAGTAGATCTTTATTGCGAATCCACGTAAGAGCATTGCGATTATTACAACAGATTATAAAAGCTTCGGCCACAAGAGCTGTCACCGAGTTCCCTAGTTCTAGCCACCAAAAACCTTAAACTTAGTTGAGTCGCAGCTCGATAACAACAAACGAAAAAGATACAAAAAAGGTTTTGATTGATTTTGTAATGAACCTTATGAAAAGCTGCCCACGTACCCCTTTCGAGGATCAAGCCGAACATACTTCAATTGAAATGGTTTGAACAAGAGATCGAACTGCATGGGCAAGTTCGCCTAGTATAAGTGCAAGTCATAGAAACCATAAATGAGAGAGAGAGAGAGAGAGAGAGAGAGAGAGAGAGAGAGTCTATTAAACTAACCATAAATTCATTATCAAAAGTTTTAAGCATTTTTTGTCAATTATATTTCGTTAATTTGTAATATTCAACATTGAAGAATATAATATATAATTAAATAATTTAGATTATTAACATTTCTACCGCAATAATGCAAGTTTCACCTTCTACTATATCCTGTAGACAGTATGTTACACAGATAAAGTATAAATGAAATGAAATAGACTAAAAAGTACAATATACATTACTGAAATTATCAAATAGATCAAGAATACTATATGAGAGATCTCTGAAATTGGAAAACGGTATAAATCTTTGAGGAACGCCATTGAATAGATGAATGAAAAAAAACTTGATCGAAATAAGTATTGAAGGTTATAAGTTTTTTTTTTTTTTTGTTTTTGCTTTTTAATTATTTAAAATAACACAAATTTATCTACTATTAGTTTTATGTATATAATATACATGAATTAATGTTTAAATGTATATGAATTAGTTGACAAATTAATTATGCTAAAATTATGTTGCTTTAAATAAATACTATAATTTATTTAATTTGGTTTAAGGGATAATATGCACAACTTTGACGGTCTTTTATCATAAAACAAGAAATATTTAATGAAAACGTCATATAGTTTGTAGGATTTTCAGATATATAATTTTATAATAAATAAAATATTTATTTAAATAATATTGGTATAACTGATTCTAAATGTATAAGGTATAAACCTATGGAATGTATCTCGCAGTGATTACTATAAATGTTACCATTCGTATCCCTTATATATTAATTGAGAAGCATTGCAACATTTTTTTGTAGTCACGTATCATCACTAGGATGATTCTTGGAATCCAGAGAAAAAAGTTGATTCATCTAAATATATAATAAGTTTTTTATTAAACTAACCATAAATTCATTATTAATGTTCTTCGTTATTTCTTTAAATAAAAATTACAGAATTGCCTAATGTTGTTAAAGTATATATGACAGTTAATGATTTTGAATAATAAAATTTTGATAAAAATAATGTATCTTATATCATATTTGTTTGATTTTAAAATATTAAAATAAATTAAACAACCACATTAACCATATAATAAAAAAATTATATTTTATGTATAAGTTATAATTTGAATTTTTAAAAACAACTATAAATTACAAAAACTGTTAAAAATCTCACATTCAAATTTTATGATCCATGGTTTAAATATTTTTTTATGACAAGATGCGAAAGATTACAAAATCATATAAGTAGAAAGTCTCATTTAATAAGTAAGATTAAACTAAATACCTTATAAAAATACATAATTTTTTTTAATTTCAACATTTACTCTGGAATTTATTTTTTGATAAAAGCTTTGAAAAAATATTGACAGGAAAATTACCACAAATACCTCATTCATAGTACCACTTTTCATGTCTACACTAATCACTTTTACCATCACTTTTAATGAAGGGTAGAAGACAGTTATACCCCTATGGTTAACTAATCTAGACTTACGGTTTAGAGTTGAGGGGTAGGGTTTTTGGAATATGAAATTTAGGATTCTAATAAATATATAAATAAATAATTAAAAAAATTTAAAAAATTTTAAAAAATAATTTTAAACATAATTTTCGATTTTCAAAAAGAAAATTTGAAAAAAAAATTCAAAAAAAAAATCAATTTTTTTTTATAAAAAAGTTCGAATTTGAAAAAGTATAATTCGAAAACATAAAAAAAAAATTCTTTATTTTTTTTATTTTTTATTTTTATTTATTTAAATAATGATTTATTATATATATAGAGAACAAGAGTATAAGAGTCTTTTGCCACTTAATGAAGGAAATATTTTTGAAAATGTCCCTTTAGTGGTGGTAAAGATGAAAAGTGGTACCATGAAAGTGGCAAACATAAAATTTCCCCAAAAAGATACAAATGATAAAAAAAAAACCAATAAGTAGAAAGCATCATTTAATAGATATTAATATTAAAATAGATTATATATATGTTAATATCATTTAAATTTAATTAGATACCTTATCAAATAGAAAAAAATATTTTTTGGATTAATATAATTTATTTATATATTCACACCAATTTAATTATATATGTAATAGTTACTTAACGTTTAGTTATTCAATATATATTTATTATTTAATAATTATGTAAAACATATAATACATAAAATAATTTTTATATATAATGTTTATTCCGCGCAAGGCGCGTCTAGTACTGTTTTGAACTGCAGTTGTCCCGAAATATGTGCCTTTGGCACAAACTTTACTTAAATTGTACCGCAGTACTTAATCCGCTTGCCCCGCACCGCCCAATCCACTATCACCTTTAGAAGCCATAACATCACAATTAATGAGGCTTAATCAAATGAAAAAAAAAAAAAACTACTTCCTTTTTTTCCACGGATTTCATGTTTCTCGTACAGTCCTGCACAAATTCGTTTCCTAATATTTTGATGTTTCCCTTAACTATATTTCCAGAGTTTTATTATAAAAAAAAATCATCACATTCAACCCTAACAAAGATGACATGAACAGATCTCAACAAAAAAAAATGTTAAAGTATGGTCCTAAAACCTTGCTACCGAGCTACTCTGAAATCCTTTTTTTTCATCGATATTCTATTACTCGAAATTGAGGTGGTTTGGGAACCAGACCGGAACATAACAACCATTGTAATACGAATTCCTGTGAAAGGACCTTCATATTGTAGCTAATGAATCAGACGATACATTTTCAGAACGAGGAGTGAAAATAATCGAGAAATCGAAGAATTTATTTTTCAATCTTGACAACTCCTTCAGTTCAGTGGAAAAGTCCGGCCATGCTCCTGGATCTTAAATCATCAAAATTAAATCCTTACAATCGGTGCCAAGCCTAACACACCGATAGTTGTATCATGCACTCCAGTGGCCATAAGAGAGCCTCAAGTTCCGAGTGTAGGGGTGAGATCTTTATGCTTTGATTTTTTGCTCCCAAAAGTTGAAATACTCCTCTATAAATTTTCATGACCATACACAACCACTGAAAAGTGTGTCATGCATCTCTCTGTTGTTGAGACATGTTCAGGAGATTGTCGCTCCACTGATATTTCTTCATGTTTACTATTAGCTTCAAACCAAACATGACATTCTGATTCAGCGTGTTTGGCAGTTTTCAATTGGTCCATGTCTATCCTCTGAATAACTTATCAGTTCTTGCTTTCCAAATATATCATAGTATCCAAAGGTAAGGGTCTTTATCTAGCTCAGGATCTTAAATATCATTCTTTCGCCATAATAGATAATTCATATTTGTGTACTGGCTTGCGCTGGGGAACACCAACTGTGAAAATGAGATTGTTGTTTGTAAACTGGCAGACATTAAAAAATAGTGTGGTTAATAGTTTTATTTTGTTCTCCACATCTAGGAAAATGATTGTCGCATCGCATATGGCGATGTGTTAAAGTACTTGTCACATCTACTCCGAAATCTAAAAAACCAAAACAACCTTGCTTAATATCCAAATGCACATATCACCTACTATTACCTAACCAATGTTCTTCTTTGATTTGGAACATCTACCTATTTGAGATTGTAATGAGTTAAGATGACGATAACAATAAATAAAAATTGCACTTTTCTTTATACGAGAACAAGAAAACTATGATTCTTTTGTTTGACATTGGTTAGGTAGTGCTAGGCCTGGGATTTATTATCCGAGATCCGGATTCGATCCGAGATCCGCTCCGGATCCGCTCCGAAAATAGGATATCCGGGGTTTCCGGATCCGAATCCGGATAGTAAAATCTTGGATCCGTGCAAACCGAATCCGGATCCGGATATCTTAATTTTTAGGTCAGGATATCCGGATCCGGATCCGTATTTTTAAAATACATTAAATTTTTAAATTTTATTAATATTTATATTTGATATATTAATATTTATACATGAATTAATCTTATAATATTATATTTTAGTTTTTACAATATTATAAACATATATAAATATATTTATAAATATTTAATCTATGTATTATATTAAAAATATTAGTATTTTTTGTTAAAAATATTATTTTTAATTATTTTGACGGATCCGGATCCGGATATCCGCGGATAATAGAATATCGAGACGGATATCCGAAACCCGGATATCCGGAAACCACGAATCCGGATCCGGATATTAAATCCACGGATCCTGATACCCTAAATTTTCCGGATATCCGGATCCGTCCCATGGCTAGGTAGTGATACTATTAATTGTTTGTCAAACAAATAAATGAAAAACTATGACTCTTTTGTTTCCATCCAATAAACGATTTCATGTTTTCTCAATAAACTGGTTTTGTTTTTTTCTCTGGTGCAATAAATTGGTTGGTTTTTTTTTTTTAACGTTGATTTATTATGATATTACAATTATGATATGAGAAAGGTTACATAGACGATTCGACAACCAACAATACTACATGTCTTACGAAGACCTACACCTAACTGCATCACCTGAGCCGTCCTATGAAGATCTACACCTGACCAGATTTACTTGCACCATGTTGAAGATCCCTTGTAAACCTTTCTTCCGTAGTCTGCATAATTGTTTAATAAATTCTCTCCGGGACTTGAAACCTGGATTTCTTGTGATCTGCAAGAAATTGCATAGTTTGGGATTCGAACCCCAGACCTGGGTGTAGAAGCCTTTAAACCTTAACCACCAGGCTACGGTGCGGTACATCGTTATCTATATTATATTAAGGAAGAAAATTAGAACCAACAAAAAAATATAATAGAATTACTTCAAAATGTCGACTTGCTTGGCGTGTGCCTACAATATTCTCGAGGATTTAAAAACAAATGTCATCTCTTCTCTAAAGTCTAAACCTGTTGCCCAAGGAAAGTACTCTGATTTGTCCCACTCACAAAAATTCTATTCTAACTACCCCACCTATTTTCTAACTATCCCTCTCTTTTTCCCTTTCTCTTATTACCCTTTCTTTTTATATTATTTTCCCTTAAATCTTAAATCTGCGGACTCCACTTTCTCTTCTTTTTTTAATATTATTAAAACAGCTTGTGGACCCTACTTTCTCTTGTTTTTATATTTTTAAAACAACTTGTTGACCCCACCTTTCTTTTATATTATTAAAATAGTTCGCGGATCCCACTCACTTTCCCCTATTATTTTTGTTTCGACTTAAAAGCCTTCAAATTTAAAATAAGATATTTCATATATTTTACTATTTTATATTTATAATTGATTTAACAATCTATATAACTTATGAATAATATTCTCTTTGTTTTATAAAAAAAAAATTGATACTTTTATTGTTATATAAATAATATCATTTTATAATTTCAATTCACTTATATCTATTTTGACTTTAGTATTATTCAGAAAATACTTTTTGTATAGTATTTTATATAAATTTGAAGATTGAATATTGTATTGTGGACTACTAGGACTATTAGGACTACTCGAACTACTTTGGACTATCTTAGACTACCTTGAACTACTATGTATTATGTATATTTCTAAGAACTTTATATTTTTGGCTTACTATATATTTCTAGCAGATATAATTTATATTTGAAATTATATTTCTATATATGTTTTTAAATATCAAATTAGTCATGAAATCTTTAATATTTCTTAAGTTGTTAGAACGCTTGTTAATAACATAGATGTTTCAAAACCAATTGACACAGTTAGTAGTAAAAATCACTTACCTTCAAAATTATCAATTGAAGCTCTAATATAAGAGAGTAAATCAACATGTGAAGAAGAGAAACGAGAAGCTCGAGATACTCCTTTTATTGACGTAAATCTATTTTGAACTAACTTGAACTACTATATGTTATGCATATTTCTAAGAACCTAATTTTTTGTCTTATTATTTATTTTTAGCAGATGTATCTCATCTATTTTGTATTTATATGTTCATATATATGTTTAATTAGCAAATTACACATAAAATACGTTTGATTTGTTAAGTTGATTGAAAACTTCCCATTTTTATAGAAAAATTACTTATACTTCTATAACTAATGTCGTGATGGTAAGGCCATAGTAAGGTGAATACCGCAATATATATATATATATTTTTTTTTTTTTTCTGAAATTTTTTTTGTTGTGATTGTGTTATATACAACCTAAAAATGTCTAAATACATTGATATTACTTATAAATTTGAATTTTTGACGTGGTACTACTAATAAATGTTTAATTTTGCAAAAGTATTACTATGAAGAAAGAAATATTACTACAACCTTGAGAAGTACTAAGTGTAAATATTCAAACATATGTTAGACATAAAATATGATAAATTTGTCAGGTTTTAAACATGTTTTTTCCACCTTACATTTTTTTGTCACGTTTTAGACATGTCTTTTTTTTTTAATGTTTTAGACAAGTTCTTTTCGTTATAAAAAGACACAAATTTCTGAAAATGAAATTTTTAAGTATATCGATATAAAAAATATATGAAAATATGTTTAATGATTATATGGTATTATTTAATTATCTATTATTTTAAAATAAAATTATTTATATACATTATTTTTCTTAAACTAATATTGTTTATCCCTTTCATGCATGTGCTAAATATGTTCTACACGTTTTAGAGGTTTTATTTGTCTTAGTAATACCTAATAAGCTTAGTAGTTCAAATTTTCTAAAATGTGTAAGCCATGTATTTTTTGTTAAAACATGTTTTTACTAACGAAATAATAATACTATATATTATAAGTATTGTATATTCTAGTGATTTCTAATAAATCCAATAGTCCAACTTATTTTTTTGGCACATAGTAATATTTAACATTCTAGTTATCCAAACCTGTTTCAGAACAACATAATACCAATTTTATACACATTGCAACAAAAATAACAAATTTTCCTACACAATATTCTTAAATTGTTATAAATCCAATGGTGAATGTCCATAATCAGGCCCGGCCCTGGAGTAGCCATGACCAGAGACATAGAAGAGGAGCTGAGTGAGCCTGAGGAGGATGAGCCAAGTGATGAGACTGCCGTAGAAGAGAGGTGTGAAGCTGAGGATACTAAAGAGAACCAGAACCAGAGTGAGATACCATGTGAGCCAACCAGTGTGTGGAGTGGACCAATTACTAGATCAAGGCTGAGAGCACAAGAGGAGAGGCTCCAGGAGATAGCCAAAATCGTGGGCCTTGGATCAAGACAAGGAGATCAAGATAAACCAGCCTGTTGGTTTAATTTAATTACTTTGTAAAGCCTTTGGTTATTAGGCTTTCATTTAATTTAAACCAAAGACAATTAGGATTTTAAAATAAACCAATTTCAACTGGATTAGGATTAAAATTAGAATTAAACCATCTTGGTTTACTTCTAGGGTTTTTTTTGTCGATTTCTTTAAGAACATGAGGGAGGCAGCTTCTTTTAAGAAACATGGGGACACCGCTTTTGCTTTCTGAACTTTCAATCTAAGAATTATTCAGTCAACTTTATTGCCTTGTCTCTAGCTTTCTCTGTTCAGCTCAAGAACATTGATCTC
>NC_027751.1:20505650-20513335 GCF_000695525.1 Brassica oleracea var. oleracea | reverse complement strand
TTTTGACTACTCAGATCATTCATTCCATCAAACACTTCTCTTATCTTGCTATCTGTTGTAAGCCAGCTGAGCCAACCCTGCAAATAAAAAAAATAAAAAAAGAGAGATCTCTGATCCAAATCAAAAAAAAAAAAAAAGAGAAAGCTGAAGAGTAATCCAGCTAGCTGAAGAGAAATCCAGCTAAGGGTGGTAAAGTCAGCTGGTGCCTAAATCTGTTAATACTTTCTTTCTGATTCATTGGGGTTTAGTTCTAGATCTTAAGTGGGCCACGAGTTGAGATTGGGGGTCGTGGGATTTATGGAGAACATTATCAAGAAGATTCAGATGATGAAAGTGATGATGGATCTCAGGCTAGTCAGCATGGTAGAAACTACAACCGCAGGCGACCAGCTACTGATAACCTAGGAAATCTCAAGCTTAGAATCCCTTCATTCCATGGGAAGAATGATCATGATGCTTACTTAGAGTGGGAGAAGAAGATTGAACTTATCTCAGGCTAGTCAGAATGGTAGAAACTACAACCGCAGGCGGCTAGCTACTGATAACCTAGGCAATCTCAAGCTTAGAATCCCTCCATTCCATGGGAAGAATGATCCTGATGCTTACTTAGAGTGGGAGAAGAAGATTGAACTGGTTTTCAATTGCCAGCAGCTCACTGAGGAGAGAAAAGTGAGACTAGCAGCTACTGAATTCTGTGGATATGCTATTAGCTGGTGGGATCAGATTGCTACTACCAGGAGACGCAATGGAGAGCCTCAAGTAGCTTCCTGGTTTGAGATGAAAACTGTGATGAAGAAGAGATTTGTTCCTAATCACTATGGAAGAGATCTACACCAGAAGTTGAGGAGGCTTTCTCAAGGGTCTAAGAGTGTAGAGGACTATCACCAGGAGATGGAAACACTCATGTTAAAAGCTGATTTAGAAGAAGGTGTAGAAGCTACTATGGCAAGATTCCAAGGAGGTCTTAACAGAGATATACAAGATAGGTTGGAGCTACAAGAATATGAGGACATGGATGAACTGCTACATAAAGCTATCTTGATTGAGCAGCAGAACAAGAGGAAGAGCTCTACCCGGTCTTCATATACTCCTGCTTCAAAACCGGCCTACTCCAAGGAAGATAAGCCATGGGATAAGTCTAAGGATGGTTCTTCTTCAGTAGAGACCAAGAGATATGACAAGGGTAAAGGAGTAGCAACATCTACTAAGACAAGGAACATCAAGTGTTTCAAGTGTCATGGTTTTGGCCACTATGCTAATGAGTGCACCAACAAGAAGGTGATGACTATCTTAGCCAACGGGGAGGTGATATCTGAAGAGGAGGACGCCGGCCAAGAGTCAGATGAGGAAGGCGTGGAGTACCCTGTCCGTGGAGAGCTACTAGTCACCAGGAGACTTCTCAATGCTCAACCTAAAGCCAAAGAAGATGAGCAAAGGGAAAACTTGTTCCACACCAGATGCTTGGTTCAAGAAAAGGTTTGCAGCTTGATCATTGATGGAGGAAGCTGTACTAATGTAGCAAGTGCTGAGTTGGTGGAGAAGTTGGGTCTTCAAGTGTTCAAGCATCCTAAACCATATCTCTTGCAATGGATCAATGACGAGGGTGGATTACAGATCACCAAGCAAGTGAAGGTCTTGCTATCAGTGGGAAAGTACCAGGATGAGATCACTTGTGATGTAGCACCCCTTGAAGCTAGCCACATCCTTCTGGGACGTCCATGGCAGTATGATAAGAGATCAGTACATGATGGCTTTACCAACAGATACACTTTTATCCATAAGGAGAAACAAGTTACCCTGGCGCCAATGACCCCTCAGGAGGTACACCAGGATCAGATGCATCTCAAAAAGAAGAGAGGAGAGTCCAAGGCCGCCAGCAAGTCCTTGCTTCTTGAAGAGACCAGCCAGGTAAGTAAACTCAACCTCTTTGCTACTGCTAAAGATATCAAAACTGCTATGATTGAACAATCAAATTTGATACTAGTAGGTTATAAAGAATTGTTGATCTCTACTACTAACCCTGCTCCTGAGATTCCAGAGGAGATTGAGTGTCTTTTGCAGAAGTATAGAGATGTGTTCCCAGAGAACAATCTAATAGGTCTGCCGCCTATTAGGGGAATAGAGCACCAGATTGATTTTGTACCAGGAGCTACTTTACCAAACCGTCCAGCATACAGGACCAACCCTGTGGAGACCAAGGAGCTTCAGAAACAAGTCAATGAGCTAATGGAGAAGGGACATATCAGGGAGAGTATGAGTCCTTGTGATGTACCTGTCCTCTTGGTGCCAAAAAAAGATGGAAGCTGGAGGATGTGTGTGGACTGCAGAGCCATCAACAACATAACAGTTAAGTACAGGCATCCTATTCCTCGCTTAGATGATATGTTAGATGAGTTACATGGTTCATGTGTCTTTTCTAAAATTGATTTAAAGAGTGGTTACCACCAGTAGAATGACAGAAGGAGATGAGTGGAAAACTGCTTTTAAAACTAAGCTAGGACTGTATGAATGGCTTGTGATGCCTTTTGGGCTTACTAATGCACATAGTACTTTCATGAGATTAATGAATCATGTCATGAGAGCTTTGATAGGACGATTTGTAGTTGTTTACTTTGATGATATCCTGATTTACAGCAAGACTATGAAAGAACATGTTAACCAATTGAAACAAGTTCTAGATGTGCTTAGAAAAGAAAATCTGTATGCTAACTATAAGAAGTGTTCTTTTGGCACAGATAACCTTGTCTTTTTAGGTTTTGTTGTGACGTTGTGACTTCACAGAGCATACAGGTTGATGAGGAAAAAGTGAAAGCTATCAGGGAGTGGCCAATTCCTAAATCTATTGGAGAGGTCAGAAGTTTTCATGGACTTGCTGGCTTCTACAGGAGGTTTGTGAGAGATTTCAGTACGGTTGCAGCACCACTGACTGAAGTGATCAAAAAGAGTGTAGGTTTCACTTGGGGACCAACCCAAGAAGAGGCCTTTCAAATGCTAAAAGAGAAGTTAACAAGTGCTCCTTTACTTGCACTTCCTGACTTTTCTAAAACTTTTGAAATTGAATGTGATGCATCTGGTATTGGGATTGGAGCTGTGTTGATGCAGGATAAGAAACCCATAGCTTACTTCAGTGAGAAACTAGGAGGCGCCACCTTGAACTATCCTACCTATGACAAGGAGCTGTATGCCTTGGTGAGAGCTTTACAAGTGTGGCAACATTACTTGTGGCCTAAGGAGTTTGTGATCCATACAGATCACGAATCCCATAAACATCTCAAAGGGCAACAGAAGCTGAACAAGAGACATGCCAGGTGGGTGGAGTTCATTGAGACCTTTCCTTATGTCATCCACTACAAGAAAGGTAAGGAGAATGTAGTGGCTGATGCACTCTCCAGAAGGTATACTCTTTTATCTTCAATGGAAACTAAACTCTTAGGATTTGAACATATCAAATCTTGCTATGCTAATGATCCTGAGTTTAAAGATGTGTTTAGAGAATCTGAGAAACATGCTAGTGGAAAATTCTACCAAATTTGTGGTTGTTGACAGATTTTCTAAGATGGCTCACTTCATACCTTGTCATAAAACTGATGATGCATCTTTGGTAGCTGATCTATTCTTTAGAGAAGTTGTTAGATTGCATGGTATGCCTAGGACTATAGTTTCTGATAGAGATACTAAGTTCCTTAGGTATTTCTGGAAAACTCTGTGGGGAAGGAACTAAGCTATTGTTTTCAACTACTTGTCATCCCCAAACTGATGGTCAAACTGAATCAGTCAATAGGACATTGTCTACTCTTTTGTGTGCCATCATTAAGAGTAACATTAGGACATGGGAGGATTGTTTACCACATGTAGAATTTGCATATAACAGAGCAGTGCATTCAGCTACTATACCACATGTGGAGTTTGCATATAACAGAGCAGTGCATTCAGCTACTAAACTCTAACCTTTTCAAGTTGTTTATGGTTTTAACTCACTGTCTCCTCTTGATTTATTTGCTTTACCTTTAAAAGAACAAACTAACCTTGATGGCAAGCAAAAGGCCGAGTTTGTTTTGTCTTTGCATGAACAGGTCAGGAAGAACATTGAGGAGAGGACCAAGATGTATGAGAGACAGAAGAACAAGGGGCGCAAGGAGCTAGTACTTGAACCGGGTGATCTTGTGTGGATTCACATGAGAAAAGAGTGGTTTCCTGTTGAGAGGAAATCAAAGTTGCTACCAAGGAAAGATGGACCTCTCAAAGTGCTGAAGAGAATCAACAACAATGCCTACCAGATTGATCTTGAAGGAAAATATACAATCAGTTCTACTTTCAATGTTTCTGACTTGGATCCTTTTATTGCAGATGATTTGGATTTGAGGTCAAATCCTTTTAAAGGAGGAGGGGATGGTGTAGCCATGACCAGAGACATAGAAGAGGAGCTGAGTGAGCCTGAGGAGGATGAGCCAAGTGATGAGACTGTCGTAGAAGAGAGGTGTGAAGCTGAGGATACTGAAGAGACCAGAACCAGAGTGAGATACCATGTGAGCCAACCAGTGTGTGGAGTGGACCAATTACTAGATCAAGGCTGAGAGCACAAGAGGAAAGGTTCCAGGAGATAGCCAAAATCGTGGGCCTTGGATCAAGACAAGGAGATCAAGATAAACCAGCCTGTTGGTTTAATTTAATTACTTTGTAAGGGCTTTGGTTATTGGGCTTTCATTTAATTTAAACCAAAGACAATTATGATTTTAAAATAAACCAATTTCAATTGGATTAGGATTAGAATTAGAATTAAACCATTCTGGTTTACTTCTAGGGTTTCTGTTTGTCGATGTTTTAAGAAACATGGGGACACCGGTTTTGCTTTCTGAACTTTCAATCTAAGAATTATTCAGTCAACTTTGTTGCCTTGTCTCTAGCTTTCTCTGTTCAGCTCAAGAACATTGATCTCACTTAAAGGAAGGAATTCTTTGTGAATCTCATCTTAGACAATACAAGGTGATCTTGTGTCTTTGAGTAGCAAAACAGCTTCTGAGCAATCCATAGCTCTTTAGCAAAGTCCATCATCATCATCTATCATCTACCCACACGCCTTGATACAGATCGAGTCTTTGATTCTCTGTTTGCAAGGATTATCAAAGCATTTACGCCCAATACATAGAAGATAGAGAGATGGCCGAACCCTAGAGAGAGGAGAGAAAGAGAGAACCGACTTTATGGAGAGAGAGAGAGGCGGCCACACACACAAGACTAGGAGAAAAGGAAACCCTATTTCTTTTTCCTTATAAGTTTATGTTTTAGTAGTTTTCCTAAATCTAGATGGATTAGGATATGTACTATTTCCATTTATCTTTATCTTGTAATCCTTATATAAAGGAACCCCCATTGATCATTAATAATAACACAGAAATATTCAATCTCTAAACTCTCTAATTATAACACGTTATCAGCACGATAGACTCCCAAAACCCTGAGAAAGAAAATCGCCAACCCCTAACCCTAAATCCGGCGCAACTTAAAATCGATCGATCTCTCAAACGCTGAGGAGCCAGATGACGATCCACAGATCATCTTGAAGCCCTTGACGAGACGAATCCATCAGCACAAACGGTTCGTCGATCCGATCTCAGACGCGCCCTCACGCTCAGCTACAATACGCGTCGCCGTTTTACTTTTGGAACCGTAGTCCGACTACCTCAGCACACATCCGCGACCAGACGCCAAACCGTCCGAGATAGCTCGCGACCCGATAAGGAGCCAGCGTCCGTCCACGTGCAGATAGAGGTTCAGCTCACTTGGTGGTCCGGTTCAACCCTACAAAATAAAGGTAATTCGAAATCTGAAAACAAGAATCGAATCTGGTTGTTTTGTAAAGATTGAAACCCTAAAATATAATCTCTAAAACTAAAAGCCATAGGTTAATAGATCAATCCCCTATGAGTAAATCGAAGCTCTATAAGTTTGATATAAACCCTAAAAACGAGATTGATCCATTGATCAATTAAAATCAGAACCTTAAAGATTTTTGAATCACAAATCAAATCCCTTTGATCAAAGATCAAAGTTTTTCGAAATCCCTAAAACCCTAATTAAAAAACTATTAAAAACTTATTGATTAATTGAGATTCAAATTGATCACCTTGAAATCAAAATTGTTTGATTAATAAAATCAAAACCCTAAAACCCTAAATTGAAAATTGATTTTGAAATTGAATGAATATTGATTGATAATCTGAGATTTTAGGATTGATAGATTGATTGATAGATCTAATTAAAATCTTAAGGCCTTGAAACCCTTAATCTCGATTTATATTCCTAAAGGCCTTGAAACCTTAAATCTCACATTACTTGAAAGATTTCTAAGTGGCCGTGTGGCCTAGTATCCGGATGGTCATATGACCCGGATTGCATTATGATCCAATCTCTAGGATTGTTGTATCACACTAATATGGCCGTGTGGCCTAAGCATCACATTGCAAAGCCGTGTGGTCTAAGCATCATAGACAGACTTATGAAATCACATGCACTGATTATTTAAATTGGTTGCAAGAATTCTAAATCATGAATTGATTAATGATTTCAGATGTTGAGATTTGAGCCTTCGGATTATGCTGACCTAGATATCTCTGGAAGATATTATCCAGAATGGGAAATGAACACTTCAATTGCCCTGAAGTCTAGAGGACTCGGGAAATATATCATTGAAGGCAATGATGAAATTGAAAGTGAAAAGCATAGAGCCATAACAATTATGCGCTATCATCTCACTGAGGAACTGAGAAATCAGTATGAAAATATTGAGGATCCTTATGATTTTTGGATAAAGCTAAAATCTATATACTCAATGGAATTATGGCAAAAGGCCATGAATGATTGGAAGATTCTCAGGTTCCAATATTTTAAATCCGTGGAAGAATATAATTCTGCTCTAATGAAAATAGCCATAGTCTTGAACTATGTGATGAAGTGGTTACAGATAATGATTTACTGTATAAAACATATTCCACATTCCATCCAAAGGATCAGTTGCTCTTACATAAGGCTAAAGGTTTCACAACCTATAATGACCTATTGTCATACCTATTGGCAACTGAGCAAAGAAAGTAGAAAGTGAAAGATACCATTAACAGATTTGAGAAACTTCAGAAAAGATACATTGAGCAACGAAACAGTGAGATGAGACCTCCTGAAGTCGATGAGGCTAAGAATGATAAGGAGGAATCCAAGGAAGCCGTGTGGAAAAATATAGATTGTGAGGCCGGCTTATACATTGACTAAAGAAAGATCTCGACATGATAATTTTATTTTAAGTCTATGATTTTGTGATTTGCTTTTAAACCTATTTGATGTTTCACGCTTTTATATATATAAAAGAGTTTGTTTTGATTTCATTACATCTTGCCTGATCTTACTTGAACATATGAATGTTTTTATTGATAAAGAGTTGCCTAAATGGCATAATATCAAGTAAGAAATCATAAAAGGGGTATAGTAAGCCTAGTAAAGAAACTATGGCTAAGGCATTGCCTATAAGGCATTATACACGCCCAATGATATATGACCCATTGAGTTATAAATGGTTTCCAAATAGAAACAATGGGCAAAGAAGGAAACAATTTCCTTCGGATTTAAAGAAAGAGAAGAAATAAACGCCTAAGACCTTATAAGAAAGTGGTCGAGACTATACCTATGATCTCTAC
>NC_027751.1:20504934-20505576 GCF_000695525.1 Brassica oleracea var. oleracea | reverse complement strand
CATATTGAGATACACCACGAAAATTATACACTATATGGCATGATAGGATTAGCCATTCTAGTCTAAAACTGGATGCAAAGATTAATATTGAAAAAGCACAAAGAGTTATCCCATAAAAGATCTCACGTTGTGAAACATGTACACAAAGGGAAACTCATTAAGGCTTTATTGTCCTAAGCACCACGAAATTATAGTATGTTCATGAGGGGGACAGAGGATAAAACCCTAAATCCATGATCACACTACAAATTCGTGAAGCATGGTATAGAATCATGTTATAAACGACTTGGCCGTAACTTGGCCGTATATTGCAGGCTTGACCGCACACAATCCATTACCTATAAAGGTTCGGCCAAGTAAGCTATTACCTATAAAGGTTCGGCCATGTAAAGCCATTATCTATAAGGATGAGATTATAAAGTCTATAAGCTTGGGGACATTATGAATTTACATGTATAGAATGATAATATGCATCAGGCCATATAAGTGAGCATAGATATTCCCATCTCAGATTATATACGGGTCATAAAACCAGACATACACCATCTTAAGAGATTTTGAATAAACCACCACATACATATGTGTGACGTCTAAGATGGAATCTCAGAAGAGGATTGGGAATATATAAGAATAAGAACTTTC
>NC_027751.1:20504055-20504876 GCF_000695525.1 Brassica oleracea var. oleracea | reverse complement strand
TGGCCAGGTACGGATTGCATGAAACAAATGAATCCCAATATTCAATATTAAAGGAGAAAGATTATAAGCTGGATAAAGAAAGATTAAAAAGTAAAAGAATGATAAGAATGGTTTTAACCATCATTGTCTTGGCAAAGATCCTCAGACTAGAGATTATGATTTAAGATGTCCAAAGAAAGATCATACAAAGTTAGATAATCGAGATGCCAGACACTGACCCGTAAAAGAATGACTAACCAGCTTAGCACCAAACGAAATCTAATGTCCTAGAAGAGACATAGTCAAGTTGCTATAAAGTCTATACAAGAAAGACCAAGTTTTCCATAAGATAAAGGAATCTCGGATAGAAAAGAATGGTGCATAGAAAACAGATCTGAGATTATAAGAGAAACCATACCAGACATTGAGAAAAGGCTGCGCAGCTACACATCTAAGGTACCAAACCATGTAGTCTTGGGACGCCAAAGCTACTAGGTAACAAAGGTCCTAGATAACGAAAACTCAAAGTGATTAGATCATGTCTGGAACATAATGGAACCACATATGAAGGTGTCGACACACACATGAATGTTATATAAAAGATGCATAAGAGAATAGCACTTGAACAAAAAGAGATAAGCGAGGATCATGAACCCACGAATAAGTACTCATACAATCATAAAGATCATACAATCAGAAAGATAAACGTGGAGGTTCAAAGTATCTAAAAGAGAGATGGGCGTATTGGCCATATATACATATACAGAAACGTCATCTGATAAAACCAGTGAAATAGATGGATCTTGTGAGATAAAGAAACCGTGAGAAAAGACACATGATCA
>NC_027751.1:20503480-20503661 GCF_000695525.1 Brassica oleracea var. oleracea | reverse complement strand
TGTGTGATATGATCCACATCAACTGAGGTCATGAGACGCCATCATCATTATTAAGATAGGAGTGCAAAAGAATAATGAGTACGGCATTACCTAAGGCAAAAGAGACCAATGTCCACATATGAGATCCATGAGTGTGTTCGGCCAAAGAGCCATAACTTAATAAGAGATTATAAAACTCACA
>NC_027751.1:20484737-20503392 GCF_000695525.1 Brassica oleracea var. oleracea | reverse complement strand
CAGTAGACAAACACGTCTAGACCATGGACACATGCAAACACGATTTGCAAAGACCAAATAGTGATCTCCGAGGACAATATGGTTCATATTGTTTAAACCACATACTTTACCGGGACACTCGATGTCAAGAGACATGAGAAACGATCTAAGAGGTCCAAGTGGTCTAGTTACGGCTTAGTAATGAAACTAGCCGATTACTTCCATCCTATACATACAGGAAAGATCACGCATCAGATGCGTAGAATGTAGAAACCTACAGTGAGGCTCACATCAAGGGGAGTAGTGCGTGTTGACCTCTTTTTCCTTCATCATAGTTTTGTCCTACTGGGTTTTCCTGATAAGGTTTTAATGAGGCAACATGAAGCGTACTACAAATCATGTATGGTTATGGCAACCAAGGGCGAGTGTTATAAATCCAATGGTGAATGTCCATAACCAGGTCCGGCCCAATACATAGAAGATAGAGAGATGGCCGAAACCCTAGAGAGAGGAGAGAAAGAAAGAACCGACTTTAGGGAGAGAGAGAGAGGCGGCCACACACACAAGACTAGGAGAAAAGGAAACTCTATTTCTTTTTCCTTATAAGTTTATGTTTTAATAGTTTTCCTAAATCTAGATGGATTAGGATATGTACTCTTTCCATTTATCTTTATCTTGTAATCTTTATATAAAGAAACCCCCATTGATCATTAATAATAACACAGAAATATTCATTCTCTAAACTCTCTAATTATAACATAAATACGTTTAAATTTTTAATTAACACTAAGCTATTATATTTCAAGCCTTTGTTCCTTCTGTTCCATCATTCTTTCTCTTTCTCTGCATCATTAGATTCTTTCTCAGCTTCGTCATCAACTTTGTTCTATTCCATTGGAAACTACGCAAATATATTTAGTTGATCATTTCCAAATCTATTAGTAAATCAAATCTAACAGACACGAGAAACACAAACTCAAACCATAGAAGCAAAGACATTTAGTTACTCAGCCAAAATAAATTCTTCGTTGTAAGTAGGCTGGTTGTAAGTAACACTGAACAAGAATCTATGCAAAGTCCATGAGTACTAAAATAACTACTAGAGTACGTAATGCTGGAAACAGTGGAAACAAACTTAGCAAAATAATCATAAAACAAGAACAAGATGTCCACACAGATTACTTAATCAACTTGACTAAGTATTAAGCTATGCATATTATTAGGAAACGAATCGACCTCTCAACCAAATTACCAGAATAACTACATGTTCATTAGCCTACAACTAATTCCTAGGTAAAATGCAAAGAAACAAAGTCACCGCTGATCAGAAAGTGAACCCAACACTGGAAATTCAAGGTGACGAAGTCAATTGCCAATGATCAATCCCCACAATGCATCCAATGATTAATTTGATGCATTTAAGAAACTCTCAACAAGTAACAGGGTTTGTGAACTGCGTTTACTTGAAACATCAAACCAGATATAAGAGAAATTGTGATACCGCAATACAAAATTACAAACTCAATCAAAGAACACAACTTTTTTAATCCAAAATTGAATCATCATTTCGCTTTGAACTGACATTACCAAACCAATCTAACAAACAACTTTGAGATCTTATAAACAACCCAAACATACACTTTTCCATAAACAAACAAGTTCCCCCCAATTTCTCACAAATCCACATCAAAAACAACCAAATAAATGCGAAAACGAACCTGGGTTTTCGGAAAGAAGAAGAAAAAAGATGTCAATTTTGAACAAGGATGAGGAGACACGATTTCAATCTCTTTTTTCGTCGGTTTAGGTTTCGGGAGAGAGAGAGAGAGAGATTTTTTTTTTAAGAGCTCAATGACAATAAAACACGTGTTAGGCTTAAGGAGTGATTTGGTTAGATCCGACTGGATATAATTTGGGTGGGTTTAACTTAGGTTGGGTTGTAGTTTTGTTAATTCATTAAGGGTATTTTGGTTGTTAGCCACGTTTTGTAATTAAAAAAGATAAAAAAAAAATTATTAAGATGGGGCATATAAGAATAAACATGGGAGGTAGTAGGACAATCTTATACAATAAAGTAAGGTATGCTCTCTCCTCTTTGCGCCACGTCATCAGTAAAGGATGGGCAAAATGCGACACATCAGCATTTTTTTTGCGTATAGTAGTTGTTGAATACCGTAATGGGCTTCTAATTTTACTCTTATTTCCTGGGCTTGCGTAAGTTATAGTTGTGATTTTCTATTTACGCTAATTTAAGAAACCCTAAAGGCGACGTAACATTGTCTGGTGAAACGCTTTCTCCCACAATGATGAATTATCAAACCGTTCTTCATTATTTATTTAAGGTCAAAGAGATGTTCTCTTCGTATCCCCAGCTTCTCCATAAAATACCCTAGGTTATTTCGCTTCTTTCCCATTCCGCACACATGGAAAAACTCCAACTATCAGATCCATGGCTAACAAGCAGTGCCGGTCCGGATTGATGTGGTGCCTAAAGCGGAACAAAAAAGTACTGCCCCATAGTTATAATTTTTTGTTTACTCTATAATTATCTTAAAAAGGAAAAAAATTCACAATTTTATCACTAAAATAAATTACATTCATAATCCTACAACAATAAACATTAAAGGAAGAATATAAATTAGAGAAGAGAATAATATACACATATCTTAACAAATAAAACAATTAGACAGCATCAATTCTAGTTTGTAAAAATTTATTAAGTTTTTATAGTCTCTCAGCTTATGCTAAGTTTCAGAAAAAAATAGAGAAGAATGAAAACGAAACTCATATGCGGTTAGAAAAGGAGAAAGAAAAAGATAAAACCTTTGGTATGAATTTAACATTTACACCAAAAAAAGATACAACTTTTGTAGTAAGAAATTGACAGAGAAGAATGAAAAAAATAATGCTGAGAAGTAAGGAGATAAGTGTCAATTGCTAAGGTAAAGAAAAAAATTACTTTTGTTTAGTTTCCTTCTTTATTTTATAACATGTATAGTTCGTATTTATAAGGAAATTAAAGTTTTTAGAAAAAGTGATCAAAATTTACTGATCTAATGTTCTTTGTATTTATTTCCATTAACGAAAGGGAAACAATGAAGGGGATACAACTAAGTTCAGGTTCGAACCTGCCTTTACAGGTTATAAAAAACAGTTGATAAGCCACTGCACTAAAGGAAACTATTGAACTTGGTGCCCTAAATATTTATCTATATTTTGGCATCTAAAGCCCTTGCTTTATGGGCTTTAGCCCAGGACCGGCTCTGCTAACAAGATCTGAAAATCAACAACTACAGAACCCTTCGTCCTATCCTTCCACGACATTCCTCCCGGGTTGGGAGGCCAGGATCATCTCCAAGCTCATCCCTTTATGAATCAAAACCCCTGAGTAATTGCATCTACACATGGCATCATAAGTGTTTACTGTTTACTGTTTTTGTTTTAGTCTTTTGGAAAGATTAAACAATTTAATATGTTTCCATGTTTTCCACGGCAGACAAAGGAGTTCCAATATTCTGGCTGATGGCTTTGAAGAACAATGATTTTACTTCTGATAAGGTAATCTATATGCAGTTTTGGTATTCATTTGTATGCAACTCCCAATCATAACCATGGAATAACTCTAGCTTGATGTCCTTCATGGCAGGTCAAATATATTAATGGTAGGACTGAAGAGCCTAGATGATTGAAACTTGAGTTTTTATTTAACTCAAATCTCTTTTTTTAAGAGCACTGTCTTGACAAAGTCTTATCATATGATTGATGAAGATGATCCACTTCTTGAGAAGGCTATTAGGTAACTGCTTATACTGTTCTACAAATGTTGCATATACTTATATGATTATATATAATAGTATTAAATCATATTCATCTTATGTTGACCGTGAGCTCGAGCTATGCTCTTGATCAGATTCAGAGAGATGGGAGACATCTTAGGTAACCACTATGGCTGGAGCCTTGGCCACAGCTAAGGAACCAAGAGCTTGAATTCATGTGTCATTTATATTAATTCTCTTCAGGACTTTTTGAGGTAAAGAAATCATCTTGTGTGCTCCGAGTTGAGTTTTTATTTCATTTTTGATTGTTGATATGTCTGTAATTTAACGGGTTCGATTAAGTGTTTAACGCTTTGGTTTCCCATTAGGCATTATTCTTATGAATATTCTTCAAATGTCGATTTTCGAAATGCAATGTAGTTGTGATTTCTTAGGCGGCTTTGTTCATGTCACAAGTATTTTTTTGTATCAGGATCCTTTCTTTTTTTTGCAGAGTGATTGTTTTTTTTTAAATCATGTATTGCAGCGGAGTTAGTTGTGGCTGCAGGAGAGGAAGTGGTTGTCAAAGACAAGGGTGATGGTAAGAAAAAAAATAAAGCAAAAAGACTGAGTAAGAAGATGAAGATCAATGAGAAAGCGGGTGGTTCGGTAAGGAGGGCAGTGACAAAATTTCGAAGAAGAAATCTGTAATGACCCACCACTCCCACCATCTCCACTTCTTTCTCCAACCCCACCACTTCCACCTTCTTCTCCACCATCTCCACCTTCTTCCCCATCATCCCCATCTTCTTTAAAGCTTGAGAAAGAGAGAGAGAGAGAGAGAGAGAGAAAGAGAGAGAGAAGAAGGAGAAGAAGAGAGAAAGCTCACCTGAACTCGTCGCCGGAGAAACCGTGCGCCATGACCACGTTCAGCTTGCCACCACCGATAAACACCCTAGGTAATCGCCGGAAACCGCATTCCTTAAGCTCAGTTTCGTTTCCGTTTAGTAAATCGCCCATAACTTCCTAACTATTGATCATCTCGTGCATTCAAGACCACCATCGTGTTCCTCTCGTCGAGACGAAGCCGTAGACACCAACCACGCCTCAATCGGAGCCCGGACGAAGCCTCACGCGCCTCCGGAAGTTTCGCCTCTGCGAGCGCGTGAATTACACGCGCCGCCGCCGGAAAACGTCGCCACCGCCGGACCACCGTCCCCCGCCGCCGGAATACCGCCATCGCCGCCGACAACCGCCGCCGGAATACCGCCGTCGCCGCCGACAACCGCCGCCGGAATACCGCCGTCGCCGCCGACAACCGCCGCCGGAATACCGCCGTCGCCGCCGACAACCGCCGCCGGAATACCGCCGTCGCCGCCGACAACCGCCGCCGGAATACCGCCGTCGCCGCCGACAACCGCCGCCGGAATACCGCCGTCGCCGCCGACAACCGCCGCCGGAATACCGCCGTCGCCGCCGACAACCGCCGCCGGAATACCGCCGTCGCCGCCGACAACCGCCGCCGGAATACCGCCGTCGCCGCCGAGCATAAAAAACAGAGAACATGAGCACGAGCTCACATCCATCCCGTAAGATATGTGGAAAAGCATCTTTAGAGTCGACTTCCCGTAAGGTTATTACAACATCTCCAACTATAAATATCAGTAATCACCTTCGAATCCCTCCACCACTAACCCAAAGCATAAAAAACAGAGAACATGAGCACGAGCTCACATCCATCCCGTAAGATATGTGGAAAAGCATCTTTAGAGTCGACTTCCCGTAAGGTTATTACAACATCTCCAACTATAAATATCAGTAATCACCTTCGAATCCCTCCACCACTAACCCAAAGCATAAAAAACAGAGAACATGAGCACGAGCTCACATCCATCCCGTAAGATATGTGGAAAAGCATCTTTAGAGTCGACTTCCCGTAAGGTTATTACAACATCTCCAACTATAAATATCAGTAATCACCTTCGAATCCCTCCACCACTAACCCAAAGCATAAAAAACAGAGAACATGAGCACGAGCTCACATCCATCCCGTAAGATATGTGGAAAAGCATCTTTAGAGTCGACTTCCCGTAAGGTTATTACAACATCTCCAACTATAAATATCAGTAATCACCTTCGAATCCCTCCACCACTAACCCAAAGCATAAAAAACAGAGAACATGAGCACGAGCTCACATCCATCCCGTAAGATATGTGGAAAAGCATCTTTAGAGTCGACTTCCCGTAAGGTTATTACAACATCTCCAACTATAAATATCAGTAATCACCTTCGAATCCCTCCACCACTAACCCAAAGCATAAAAAACAGAGAACATGAGCACGAGCTCACATCCATCCCGTAAGATATGTGGAAAAGCATCTTTAGAGTCGACTTCCCGTAAGGTTATTACAACATCTCCAACTATAAATATCAGTAATCACCTTCGAATCCCTCCACCACTAACCCAAAGCATAAAAAACAGAGAACATGAGCACGAGCTCACATCCATCCCGTAAGATATGTGGAAAAGCATCTTTAGAGTCGACTTCCCGTAAGGTTATTACAACATCTCCAACTATAAATATCAGTAATCACCTTCGAATCCCTCCACCACTAACCCAAAGCATAAAAAACAGAGAACATGAGCACGAGCTCACATCCATCCCGTAAGATATGTGGAAAAGCATCTTTAGAGTCGACTTCCCGTAAGGTTATTACAACATCTCCAACTATAAATATCAGTAATCACCTTCGAATCCCTCCACCACTAACCCAAAGCATAAAAAACAGAGAACATGAGCACGAGCTCACATCCATCCCGTAAGATATGTGGAAAAGCATCTTTAGAGTCGACTTCCCGTAAGGTTATTACAACATCTCCAACTATAAATATCAGTAATCACCTTCGAATCCCTCCACCACTAACCCAAAGCATAAAAAACAGAGAACATGAGCACGAGCTCACATCCATCCCGTAAGATATGTGGAAAAGCATCTTTAGAGTCGACTTCCCGTAAGGTTATTACAACATCTCCAACTATAAATATCAGTAATCACCTTCGAATCCCTCCACCACTAACCCAAAGCATAAAAAACAGAGAACATGAGCACGAGCTCACATCCATCCCGTAAGATATGTGGAAAAGCATCTTTAGAGTCGACTTCCCGTAAGGTTATTACAACATCTCCAACTATAAATATCAGTAATCACCTTCGAATCCCTCCACCACTAACCCAAAGCATAAAAAACAGAGAACATGAGCACGAGCTCACATCCATCCCGTAAGATATGTGGAAAAGCATCTTTAGAGTCGACTTCCCGTAAGGTTATTACAACATCTCCAACTATAAATATCAGTAATCACCTTCGAATCCCTCCACCACTAACCCAAAGCATAAAAAACAGAGAACATGAGCACGAGCTCACATCCATCCCGTAAGATATGTGGAAAAGCATCTTTAGAGTCGACTTCCCGTAAGGTTATTACAACATCTCCAACTATAAATATCAGTAATCACCTTCGAATCCCTCCACCACTAACCCAAAGCATAAAAAACAGAGAACATGAGCACGAGCTCACATCCATCCCGTAAGATATGTGGAAAAGCATCTTTAGAGTCGACTTCCCGTAAGGTTATTACAACATCTCCAACTATAAATATCAGTAATCACCTTCGAATCCCTCCACCACTAACCCAAAGCATAAAAAACAGAGAACATGAGCACGAGCTCACATCCATCCCGTAAGATATGTGGAAAAGCATCTTTAGAGTCGACTTCCCGTAAGGTTATTACAACATCTCCAACTATAAATATCAGTAATCACCTTCGAATCCCTCCACCACTAACCCAAAGCATAAAAAACAGAGAACATGAGCACGAGCTCACATCCATCCCGTAAGATATGTGGAAAAGCATCTTTAGAGTCGACTTCCCGTAAGGTTATTACAACATCTCCAACTATAAATATCAGTAATCACCTTCGAATCCCTCCACCACTAACCCAAAGCATAAAAAACAGAGAACATGAGCACGAGCTCACATCCATCCCGTAAGATATGTGGAAAAGCATCTTTAGAGTCGACTTCCCGTAAGGTTATTACAACATCTCCAACTATAAATATCAGTAATCACCTTCGAATCCCTCCACCACTAACCCAAAGCATAAAAAACAGAGAACATGAGCACGAGCTCACATCCATCCCGTAAGATATGTGGAAAAGCATCTTTAGAGTCGACTTCCCGTAAGGTTATTACAACATCTCCAACTATAAATATCAGTAATCACCTTCGAATCCCTCCACCACTAACCCAAAGCATAAAAAACAGAGAACATGAGCACGAGCTCACATCCATCCCGTAAGATATGTGGAAAAGCATCTTTAGAGTCGACTTCCCGTAAGGTTATTACAACATCTCCAACTATAAATATCAGTAATCACCTTCGAATCCCTCCACCACTAACCCAAAGCATAAAAAACAGAGAACATGAGCACGAGCTCACATCCATCCCGTAAGATATGTGGAAAAGCATCTTTAGAGTCGACTTCCCGTAAGGTTATTACAACATCTCCAACTATAAATATCAGTAATCACCTTCGAATCCCTCCACCACTAACCCAAAGCATAAAAAACAGAGAACATGAGCACGAGCTCACATCCATCCCGTAAGATATGTGGAAAAGCATCTTTAGAGTCGACTTCCCGTAAGGTTATTACAACATCTCCAACTATAAATATCAGTAATCACCTTCGAATCCCTCCACCACTAACCCAAAGCATAAAAAACAGAGAACATGAGCACGAGCTCACATCCATCCCGTAAGATATGTGGAAAAGCATCTTTAGAGTCGACTTCCCGTAAGGTTATTACAACATCTCCAACTATAAATATCAGTAATCACCTTCGAATCCCTCCACCACTAACCCAAAGCATAAAAAACAGAGAACATGAGCACGAGCTCACATCCATCCCGTAAGATATGTGGAAAAGCATCTTTAGAGTCGACTTCCCGTAAGGTTATTACAACATCTCCAACTATAAATATCAGTAATCACCTTCGAATCCCTCCACCACTAACCCAAAGCATAAAAAACAGAGAACATGAGCACGAGCTCACATCCATCCCGTAAGATATGTGGAAAAGCATCTTTAGAGTCGACTTCCCGTAAGGTTATTACAACATCTCCAACTATAAATATCAGTAATCACCTTCGAATCCCTCCACCACTAACCCAAAGCATAAAAAACAGAGAACATGAGCACGAGCTCACATCCATCCCGTAAGATATGTGGAAAAGCATCTTTAGAGTCGACTTCCCGTAAGGTTATTACAACATCTCCAACTATAAATATCAGTAATCACCTTCGAATCCCTCCACCACTAACCCAAAGCATAAAAAACAGAGAACATGAGCACGAGCTCACATCCATCCCGTAAGATATGTGGAAAAGCATCTTTAGAGTCGACTTCCCGTAAGGTTATTACAACATCTCCAACTATAAATATCAGTAATCACCTTCGAATCCCTCCACCACTAACCCAAAGCATAAAAAACAGAGAACATGAGCACGAGCTCACATCCATCCCGTAAGATATGTGGAAAAGCATCTTTAGAGTCGACTTCCCGTAAGGTTATTACAACATCTCCAACTATAAATATCAGTAATCACCTTCGAATCCCTCCACCACTAACCCAAAGCATAAAAAACAGAGAACATGAGCACGAGCTCACATCCATCCCGTAAGATATGTGGAAAAGCATCTTTAGAGTCGACTTCCCGTAAGGTTATTACAACATCTCCAACTATAAATATCAGTAATCACCTTCGAATCCCTCCACCACTAACCCAAAGCATAAACACAGTTGAACATGAGCACGAGCTCACATCCATCCCGTAAGATATGTGGAAAAGCATCTTTAGAGTCGACTTCCCGTAAGGTTATTACAACATCTCCAACTATAAATATCAGTAATCACCTTCGAATCCCTCCACCACTAACCCAAAGCATAAAAAACAGAGAACATGAGCACGAGCTCACATCCATCCCTCCTAGAATGCCTGCCCCGGCCAATCTATTTTTTGACGAGGGTGGTCAAAGCCATCACGCGAAGACCAAAGCCGATGCATCCTCACGTATCCAACATTGGCAGTTAGCGCATGAACATACTTTTCAGTTTATATTAGTTTTTTATTCCTCAGACATAAAGTGAAAATAATAAAATGTGTTAACAATTATGTTTTTTGAAATATTATGTTCTTTGAGATGATGATAGGCCTCAATTAATCTCCTGGATATCTAAAACGATCTTTACGTTATCCGTTCATGTCGTTTAGCCGTTTGCGTTTTACATTTCTACTTCAGTTCTCAGTTTGTATTTCTGTTTCAAATGCTAGATTCATCTGCATCTAGACTTTGCAACTCTTGCTTTGTTTCCAGTTCTAAATTGCAATTTATAAAATCTAAAACCTTTAAAAAAATATCAATCCCTTCTTTACAGTTTTCCATTTGAATGTCTGTTAGTCTTAGGGTTCGACTGGTGACCATTCTGGAAACAAGAAGAACGAATAGAAAAGTAACGTAAGGAATAAAATTACAGAAATGAAAATGAATGGTTGTTCCTTCTCAAATTTAACAAGGAATACTTTTATTCTTTATTTCTCTACAAAAAAAAAAGGAATGGTATGGAATGAGAAGAAAAATTTATTCCTCGTGAATGGTGATATTTTTTAGGAACGTTAGGGAATGCATTATTCCTCACCGTTCTCTGTTCACCATTCATACCCTTATTGTTTTGTCTACCATTTCTTACAATTTAACTACAAATGATCATGCGATCAATAACTTAAGGTTTTCTGACTATAGACTTCATGGGCTTCAATAGTCCCGAGCCCAAATAGCAACAACTCTGGACTCATACCGAAAATAAAATCTCCGGTCTTGCGCAAACCGTTCATTAACCAAAACATTGAAAACCATGTGTTACGTCTCACCCACGCAAACAAGAGGAATACCTGGAAAAAAATCATGCACCGCAAAATTCTAAATCCCATTAAGCCCGTTATTATCTCATTATATTCTATTACCATATTAACTTGAAAATATCAAAAACCACATCCACATTTGGGAATATCAAATCAGTGAAGATTACTATACGACTAAATTAAATAACAACATTAGCAATCCCTGATTATAATCAATCCGACGACAGTTACGTGAACACAATCGCAAAACAACAAAATAAAAAATCCCGAGGTAAACTAAACAAATATTATAAATTAGCTTCAAAACATATTCACTTACATCACTATCAAACACTCAATTTTTTTTTAAACAAAAAATGAATAACTCTCCAGATCTCCGTGATCCTTCATCTCAACAAGGTTCTAACGACGTCTCCATTCCTATGGAATCCGAGCCGGAGATCAAACAAAGCGTCGATACATCAGATGGAGACAGTTCGGACGCAGAACCTGCATCCTATTTCCGCAACCTAAGCCTAAAGTATTTTGCATCTGAACCACTCCGGATGGTGGATCTATACATGTACTTAATGGAGTCGTGCTTAGAACACAACAACCCGGAGGCACACTATATTGAGGGGATCAATAAGTTTTTCTTCCGTAAACGACGAGTCAAAGGCCTCAGACGCCTACGCCACTCGGCCAAAGGAAAATATGACAACGGCACCTACCTTTGTGGTAAATTGATGCTGTGCACAGGGAAAATCAAAGAGGGGGAAAAGGGTGCTTGATACACTTGACTGGGAACACACACTTTCGACTTCGGATCGTTGCTGGAGCAAAATCAAAAAAACGCTTAGTGTTTATCGTATTGATCCAGAGGACACGTACCTAGACAATATGGCCAGACTCAAACCCCCTCGAAGCTGCAACCTCCAAAACAATAATCATCTATGCAAGGATTGCTACTACTTTTTAAGAGTGGAGAAATTTGTACAATACGTACATCATAGATAGATTGTTTCTTTCATACATTTTTTCTTTCAATTTGGTTTCTTCTAAATTTATTTACGCAAACATGGCTTCTAAAAAATAAATACACTCTATTGTATTCATCCCTACATTAAAGTTTCTTATAAAACCAAAACAAATAAAATGCGACAGCAACTTCGCTATTAAGCATACGAACCATGTCATCATTTGACCATGTTCTAATAGGCGGAAAATCCTCCTTCTCTCTCCTCCTTATCTCCTCTCTCGCAAAAGTTCGATAAAGTAAAGCTCACTTTTCCCCGGCGTACGGTGGCGCGTCCGTGCGCGTACCGACGCCGGAGGCTCCGTCCTCGCGTCTATGTTCTTCTCTGTTGCTGCTGCTTCAACTGTCCTGCTTCCCCTTCGATATGCACAAGTTTCTGGGTTAGGGTTTGGCTCCGGAGATTGCTCCGCTGCAGAGGGTTTGCGTCTCCGGCGGTTTCTCTGCTTCCTCTGGTTCCTTGGCGAGAAGGTGGAGCTATGGTTGGGTGCTACAGTCGGCTCTTTGGGTTTGGATCTAGATCGTTTTTACCTAAGATCTGATCTGTTTCTTCTGCTCGTGAGGAGGAGGTTTGGTTTGACTCTCCTAGGTCGTCGATGGGTCTCTCCTTCCGGACTAGTGTGTCATTTGGCTCGGGCTGGAGTTTCTTAGTTCTCGTCGTTCTCGTCAGGTGCTGGTTCTCCTTTTCTAGCCAGAGTGTGTGTTGGTGGGTCTCTCTACCACGACAACGTGCCTTGTGCTTTGAGTTCGTAGGTGAGTTGGTTCTCGAGTACAATCAAGGCTCGTGTAGGTCTAGCTCGTGGTTCAAAGGGCGGTTGTCTATGCCTCCTCAGTGGCCTCCTGCTCTGCCTCTTCACTTCGAATCCTCTCTTCCCGATTCCCTGGCTTGTCCATTCTTTGGAGGCGTATGTTCTTCGGTTAGGTATGTGCTCTGGTCTTCATAAAGTCCTTGCTGTTGCTAGCGGCAAATTGTTCAGTACTGGAGTTAGCTCGTTGGTTCTCAACGGCTTCAAGCGTGCAAGTGGTTCTCGTGTCTTTGACTGCTTACTTTGAGCGCTTGGTTTTCGCTCACATCCCAGCATCACTGAGGTTCGCTTGAGCATTGGTGGTGGTGTGCGGTTTCATTTTACTGCAGGTTTGGCGCTACTGGTCAGGGAGTGCGGAGGTTGCAGCCTGTTTTTGCTTGGTCTGGCATTGTGTACAGGCTGGTTCCGAGTCAAATAATTGCTTGTTCTAGCTGGTGTTGGTGTTCTTGGCCTCTACCTTTACAGTTTGTTCATGTGGGTGTGTGCTAAGAGGTACTCCACGAGCTGTTCTCGGCTGAGCCAATATCTTTAAGAGCAGTTGCATCGGGGAGGCCAAAATTACCGGTAAGATATGTGGAAAAGCATCTTTAGAGTCGACTTCCCGTAAGGTTATTACAACATCTCCAACTATAAATATCAGTAATCACCTTCGAATCCCTCCACCACTAACCCAAAGCATAAAAAACAGAGAACATGAGCACGAGCTCACATCCATCCCGTAAGATATGTGGAAAAGCATCTTTAGAGTCGACTTCCCGTAAGGTTATTACAACATCTCCAACTATAAATATCAGTAATCACCTTCGAATCCCTCCACCACTAACCCAAAGCATAAAAAACAGAGAACATGAGCACGAGCTCACATCCATCCCGTAAGATATGTGGAAAAGCATCTTTAGAGTCGACTTCCCGTAAGGTTATTACAACATCTCCAACTATAAATATCAGTAATCACCTTCGAATCCCTCCACCACTAACCCAAAGCATAAAAAACAGAGAACATGAGCACGAGCTCACATCCATCCCGTAAGATATGTGGAAAAGCATCTTTAGAGTCGACTTCCCGTAAGGTTATTACAACATCTCCAACTATAAATATCAGTAATCACCTTCGAATCCCTCCACCACTAACCCAAAGCATAAAAAACAGAGAACATGAGCACGAGCTCACATCCATCCCGTAAGATATGTGGAAAAGCATCTTTAGAGTCGACTTCCCGTAAGGTTATTACAACATCTCCAACTATAAATATCAGTAATCACCTTCGAATCCCTCCACCACTAACCCAAAGCATAAAAAACAGAGAACATGAGCACGAGCTCACATCCATCCCGTAAGATATGTGGAAAAGCATCTTTAGAGTCGACTTCCCGTAAGGTTATTACAACATCTCCAACTATAAATATCAGTAATCACCTTCGAATCCCTCCACCACTAACCCAAAGCATAAAAAACAGAGAACATGAGCACGAGCTCACATCCATCCCGTAAGATATGTGGAAAAGCATCTTTAGAGTCGACTTCCCGTAAGGTTATTACAACATCTCCAACTATAAATATCAGTAATCACCTTCGAATCCCTCCACCACTAACCCAAAGCATAAAAAACAGAGAACATGAGCACGAGCTCACATCCATCCCGTAAGATATGTGGAAAAGCATCTTTAGAGTCGACTTCCCGTAAGGTTATTACAACATCTCCAACTATAAATATCAGTAATCACCTTCGAATCCCTCCACCACTAACCCAAAGCATAAAAAACAGAGAACATGAGCACGAGCTCACATCCATCCCGTAAGATATGTGGAAAAGCATCTTTAGAGTCGACTTCCCGTAAGGTTATTACAACATCTCCAACTATAAATATCAGTAATCACCTTCGAATCCCTCCACCACTAACCCAAAGCATAAAAAACAGAGAACATGAGCACGAGCTCACATCCATCCCGTAAGATATGTGGAAAAGCATCTTTAGAGTCGACTTCCCGTAAGGTTATTACAACATCTCCAACTATAAATATCAGTAATCACCTTCGAATCCCTCCACCACTAACCCAAAGCATAAAAAACAGAGAACATGAGCACGAGCTCACATCCATCCCGTAAGATATGTGGAAAAGCATCTTTAGAGTCGACTTCCCGTAAGGTTATTACAACATCTCCAACTATAAATATCAGTAATCACCTTCGAATCCCTCCACCACTAACCCAAAGCATAAAAAACAGAGAACATGAGCACGAGCTCACATCCATCCCGTAAGATATGTGGAAAAGCATCTTTAGAGTCGACTTCCCGTAAGGTTATTACAACATCTCCAACTATAAATATCAGTAATCACCTTCGAATCCCTCCACCACTAACCCAAAGCATAAAAAACAGAGAACATGAGCACGAGCTCACATCCATCCCGTAAGATATGTGGAAAAGCATCTTTAGAGTCGACTTCCCGTAAGGTTATTACAACATCTCCAACTATAAATATCAGTAATCACCTTCGAATCCCTCCACCACTAACCCAAAGCATAAAAAACAGAGAACATGAGCACGAGCTCACATCCATCCCGTAAGATATGTGGAAAAGCATCTTTAGAGTCGACTTCCCGTAAGGTTATTACAACATCTCCAACTATAAATATCAGTAATCACCTTCGAATCCCTCCACCACTAACCCAAAGCATAAAAAACAGAGAACATGAGCACGAGCTCACATCCATCCCGTAAGATATGTGGAAAAGCATCTTTAGAGTCGACTTCCCGTAAGGTTATTACAACATCTCCAACTATAAATATCAGTAATCACCTTCGAATCCCTCCACCACTAACCCAAAGCATAAAAAACAGAGAACATGAGCACGAGCTCACATCCATCCCGTAAGATATGTGGAAAAGCATCTTTAGAGTCGACTTCCCGTAAGGTTATTACAACATCTCCAACTATAAATATCAGTAATCACCTTCGAATCCCTCCACCACTAACCCAAAGCATAAAAAACAGAGAACATGAGCACGAGCTCACATCCATCCCGTAAGATATGTGGAAAAGCATCTTTAGAGTCGACTTCCCGTAAGGTTATTACAACATCTCCAACTATAAATATCAGTAATCACCTTCGAATCCCTCCACCACTAACCCAAAGCATAAAAAACAGAGAACATGAGCACGAGCTCACATCCATCCCGTAAGATATGTGGAAAAGCATCTTTAGAGTCGACTTCCCGTAAGGTTATTACAACATCTCCAACTATAAATATCAGTAATCACCTTCGAATCCCTCCACCACTAACCCAAAGCATAAAAAACAGAGAACATGAGCACGAGCTCACATCCATCCCGTAAGATATGTGGAAAAGCATCTTTAGAGTCGACTTCCCGTAAGGTTATTACAACATCTCCAACTATAAATATCAGTAATCACCTTCGAATCCCTCCACCACTAACCCAAAGCATAAAAAACAGAGAACATGAGCACGAGCTCACATCCATCCCGTAAGATATGTGGAAAAGCATCTTTAGAGTCGACTTCCCGTAAGGTTATTACAACATCTCCAACTATAAATATCAGTAATCACCTTCGAATCCCTCCACCACTAACCCAAAGCATAAAAAACAGAGAACATGAGCACGAGCTCACATCCATCCCTCCTAGAATGCCTGCCCCGGCCAATCTATTTTTTGACGAGGGTGGTCAAAGCCATCACGCGAAGACCAAAGCCGATGCATCCTCACGTATCCAACATTGGCAGTTAGCGCATGAACATACTTTTCAGTTTATATTAGTTTTTTATTCCTCAGACATAAAGTGAAAATAATAAAATGTGTTAACAATTATGTTTTTTGAAATATTATGTTCTTTGAGATGATGATAGGCCTCAATTAATCTCCTGGATATCTAAAACGATCTTTACGTTATCCGTTCATGTCGTTTAGCCGTTTGCGTTTTACATTTCTACTTCAGTTCTCAGTTTGTATTTCTGTTTCAAATGCTAGATTCATCTGCATCTAGACTTTGCAACTCTTGCTTTGTTTCCAGTTCTAAATTGCAATTTATAAAATCTAAAACCTTTAAAAAAATATCAATCCCTTCTTTACAGTTTTCCATTTGAATGTCTGTTAGTCTTAGGGTTCGACTGGTGACCATTCTGGAAACAAGAAGAACGAATAGAAAAGTAACGTAAGGAATAAAATTACAGAAATGAAAATGAATGGTTGTTCCTTCTCAAATTTAACAAGGAATACTTTTATTCTTTATTTCTCTACAAAAAAAAAAGGAATGGTATGGAATGAGAAGAAAAATTTATTCCTCGTGAATGGTGATATTTTTTAGGAACGTTAGGGAATGCATTATTCCTCACCGTTCTCTGTTCACCATTCATACCCTTATTGTTTTGTCTACCATTTCTTACAATTTAACTACAAATGATCATGCGATCAATAACTTAAGGTTTTCTGACTATAGACTTCATGGGCTTCAATAGTCCCGAGCCCAAATAGCAACAACTCTGGACTCATACCGAAAATAAAATCTCCGGTCTTGCGCAAACCGTTCATTAACCAAAACATTGAAAACCATGTGTTACGTCTCACCCACGCAAACAAGAGGAATACCTGGAAAAAAATCATGCACCGCAAAATTCTAAATCCCATTAAGCCCGTTATTATCTCATTATATTCTATTACCATATTAACTTGAAAATATCAAAAACCACATCCACATTTGGGAATATCAAATCAGTGAAGATTACTATACGACTAAATTAAATAACAACATTAGCAATCCCTGATTATAATCAATCCGACGACAGTTACGTGAACACAATCGCAAAACAACAAAATAAAAAATCCCGAGGTAAACTAAACAAATATTATAAATTAGCTTCAAAACATATTCACTTACATCACTATCAAACACTCAATTTTTTTTTAAACAAAAAATGAATAACTCTCCAGATCTCCGTGATCCTTCATCTCAACAAGGTTCTAACGACGTCTCCATTCCTATGGAATCCGAGCCGGAGATCAAACAAAGCGTCGATACATCAGATGGAGACAGTTCGGACGCAGAACCTGCATCCTATTTCCGCAACCTAAGCCTAAAGTATTTTGCATCTGAACCACTCCGGATGGTGGATCTATACATGTACTTAATGGAGTCGTGCTTAGAACACAACAACCCGGAGGCACACTATATTGAGGGGATCAATAAGTTTTTCTTCCGTAAACGACGAGTCAAAGGCCTCAGACGCCTACGCCACTCGGCCAAAGGAAAATATGACAACGGCACCTACCTTTGTGGTAAATTGATGCTGTGCACAGGGAAAATCAAAGAGGGGGAAAAGGGTGCTTGATACACTTGACTGGGAACACACACTTTCGACTTCGGATCGTTGCTGGAGCAAAATCAAAAAAACGCTTAGTGTTTATCGTATTGATCCAGAGGACACGTACCTAGACAATATGGCCAGACTCAAACCCCCTCGAAGCTGCAACCTCCAAAACAATAATCATCTATGCAAGGATTGCTACTACTTTTTAAGAGTGGAGAAATTTGTACAATACGTACATCATAGATAGATTGTTTCTTTCATACATTTTTTCTTTCAATTTGGTTTCTTCTAAATTTATTTACGCAAACATGGCTTCTAAAAAATAAATACACTCTATTGTATTCATCCCTACATTAAAGTTTCTTATAAAACCAAAACAAATAAAATGCGACAGCAACTTCGCTATTAAGCATACGAACCATGTCATCATTTGACCATGTTCTAATAGGCGGAAAATCCTCCTTCTCTCTCCTCCTTATCTCCTCTCTCGCAAAAGTTCGATAAAGTAAAGCTCACTTTTCCCCGGCGTACGGTGGCGCGTCCGTGCGCGTACCGACGCCGGAGGCTCCGTCCTCGCGTCTATGTTCTTCTCTGTTGCTGCTGCTTCAACTGTCCTGCTTCCCCTTCGATATGCACAAGTTTCTGGGTTAGGGTTTGGCTCCGGAGATTGCTCAGCTGCAGAGGGTTTGCGTCTCCGGCGGTTTCTCTGCATCCTCTGGTTCCTTGGCGAGAAGGTGAAGCTATGGTTGGGTGCTGCAGTCGGCTCTTTGGGTTTGGATCTAGAT
>NC_027751.1:20483542-20484637 GCF_000695525.1 Brassica oleracea var. oleracea | reverse complement strand
CTTCAACTCCTTCCTCGTCTGCTTATCATCTGTTCTACTACCTCTGTTGTGGTCTCCAATATAGACTGCATCACTTTTAACCATGTTGTCAACCAGCTCCTCTGCATCCTCCTCAGTTCTCCCCAAGAAGAACCCGTTGCTAGCTGTATCCAGTCTGGCCCTGTACTTAGGAAGAGCACCACGGTAGAATGTGCTCAGCAAACTCTCCTTAGAGAAACCATGGTGTGGGCATTGAGCTTGGTAGCCCTTGAATCTCTCCCAGACTTCACTGAATCCTTCCAAGCCCTTCTGTTGAAAGCTGGAAATCTCATTTCTTAGCTTAGCAGTTCTTGAAGTAGAGAAGAACTTCTCCAAGAATGCTCTCTTGCAATCATCCCAAGTGGTTATAGAGTAGCTGGGTAGAGACTTCTCCCACTGACGTGCCTTATCCCCCAAAGAGAAAGGGAATAGCTTGAGCTTAAAGGCATCTTCGGACACACCATTGGTTTTTGACAACCCACAGTAGTTGTCGAACCTGTCCAAGTGATCAAATGGATCCTCTAGAGCCAAGCCATGATACTTGTTGTTCTCGATCACGTTGAGGAGTCCTGATTTGATCTCAAAGTTGTTGGCTGCCACAGCGGGTGCTCGGATTCCCAATCTATGACCATGAATGTTGGGGCGATCGTAAGTGCCAATGGGTCGAGCTGCTCGCTGTTGGTTAGCTGGAGCATTGTTATTAGTGCCATTGATGCCTGCATCATGTGATGAACGTCTCCCATATTAGTGTTCAGTCTTTGCAGTTGAGCCTGTTGCTCTTCTTCTCTTTTCTTTCTAGCACACTCTCTCTCTAAAGCTCTGATGTCTGCAGCTCGTGGAACTAGGTTTGATGGACCGTTGCTCCGCAAGTTCATACACCTGTAGAATAAGAGGAGGTGAAAAAGAGTCAGTAACAAAAGAAAATAAAAATGACTTAGTCTCAAGCAATTGACTAAATCTCAAAGTTTAAATATACTCAGAATTTGGCAACGGCGCCAATTTGATGTTAGGAGTTTTCAAGGCTCCTAAGACAAATGTTGTAGTATAAATGATTGTCGAACCAGTTCTGAGAGATAT
>NC_027751.1:20480882-20482656 GCF_000695525.1 Brassica oleracea var. oleracea | reverse complement strand
GCTGTGTCGCTGCGAGAGGTCGCTCCGGACTCGTTTTCGCGTTTCCGAGTAATGAAAACGCGAGCGACCTCCGCTCATCGCTCTGAGTAGTCGCTCCATGCTTCGGGAGCGACCTCGCTATGTCGCTGCGAGAGGTCACTCCGGACTCGTTCTCGCATCTCCGGGTGATCAAAACGCGAGCGACTCTTCCCTGTCGCTCTGGTAAGGTCGCTCTGATAGGGAGATCAGAGCGACTTGACGGTGTCGCTCCGGACTGGTCGCTCCGGTAAGGTGCTCGCCCAATGATCACTTTAAACACTTCTTTTGGACTCCAATTGCACCAAAATGTCTCCAAGAACTCCATGTGGTACTCCAATACCTGATAAGGACTCATGTATGCAAAATGCAACCTAAACATGGCTAAATCCTAATCTATATGATCAAAATGCACATGGGTGAATGGATAAAACATTAGAAATATGCAAGATATCAGTTGTCTATGCCTCCTCAGTGGCCTCCTGCTCTGCCTCTTCACTTCGAATCCTCTCTTCCCGATTCCCTGGCTTGTCCATTCTCTAGAGGCGTATGTTCTTCGGTTAGGTATGTGCTCTGGTCAATTGTTTCAGCACTGGAGTTAGCTCGTTGGTTCTCAACGGCTTCAAGCGTGCAAGTGGTTCTCGTGTCTTTGACTCCTTGCTTTGAGTGCTTGGTTTTCGCTCACATCACAGCATCACTGAGGTTCGTTTGAGGATTGGTGGTGGTGTGCGGTTTCATTTTAGTGCAGGTTTGGGGCTACTGGTCAGGGAGTGCGGAGGTTGCAGCCTGTTTTTGCTTGGTCTGGCATTGTGTACAGGCTGGTTCCGAGTCAAATAATTGCTTGTTCTAGCTGGTGTTGGTGTTCTTGGCCTCTACCTTTACAGTTTGTTCATGTGGGTGTGTGCTAAGAGGTACTCCGCGAGCTGTTCTCGGCTGAGCCAATATCTTTAAGAGCAGTTGCACCGGGGAGGCTAAAATTACCGGGCTCTGACTCTCGGTTTAACTTGGTTCAGTCTTTTGCGGCAAGCGGTAGGTACCAAACTGGTCGTGCTTCTGGATTGTTATTCTAGTGTGTTGTGTCATGCTCCGATTTAGGCTAGATTGAGTTTTGTTTAGATTTTGTTTTCTTTTCTGCTTCTTTGTTAATCTCTGCATGTCTGTCAAAAATTGAAAAATAATAATATTTTTATATTTTCACTAAAAAAAAAAAAACCATGTCATCATTTGTGGCACACAACATATCCAACACTTTCACACAGCAAGATATACGAACCCGTAGTATAGAATAAAGTCCGTTGCGCAACTGCAAGCTCCATCACGATGTCGACACTAACTTGTTTCTTTCTCCAACTTGTTTTCTATCAAGATTCTCCTATTTAATTACTGTAACACCCGTATTTTCCAAAATAACTTAAATAAATAAAAAGTCTGAAATCTCCATTTATTACTTCTCAAAAGTCCACTCCAAAATCGTAAATCCAAAAAATGACCATAAATCCAAATAACATAATAAATCCTGAAAATATCGATAAAAGCATAAAATCCGCAAGTCTGAAAAAGACAGAAATAAAACTCCCAAACACGCAAACCACTCACTTGAGTAAATAGAAGTCCCACTATGGAAGTTTAGCTCTAACATGAACACACACGACGCCTAGCGCGTCACACAAACCAAACAATGCGGTGATAGCATAAAGCTAGTCCATACACCCTGCATCTCCTCATATGGTTATATAATACGTAGCGTCGCTAGTACAGT
>NC_027751.1:20479564-20480369 GCF_000695525.1 Brassica oleracea var. oleracea | reverse complement strand
TTTCCTAAAGTAGAAACTTTCCTAAAATAACAACCTTTCTAAAATAGATTTCTGTAACTAGAAGTTAGGAGGCGACAAACTTACTAGAAAAATCCGCCGGAAGCTCGTCAAGAAATCCCACCGGAAGCTCACCCAGAAATCTCGCCGGAAGCTCACCCGGAAATCCCACCGAAAAATTCACTATTGACTGGTCGTCGAATAATTCAACAACAACTCGTCACACGCAAAGAAATACTTTGACTTGATGAGAATAAAGAGAAAGGGTGGAGTTTCTTATATAAGAGAAGGGAAGGGAGGTAGGTTATCTAAACTTCCAATGTGGGACAAAATAAAATGAAGGGTTTTGGGTTTTAATTAATAAAAACAAATGAGCTTTCCCACATTGGGTCACAGTCGTTACAATTCTTCCCCACTTAATCAGAATTCGTCCCGAATTCCAAGACGGAACACGAGAAAAACTTCAACGAATACGAAGGAGAGAAGAACACGAGATGAAAACAAAAGGAAACAAACAGAAACTTGATTTTCATCCACACCAAAAGAAAAAGTCAGAAACGCTAACTACTAAACGAATGATTCTGGACAGAAGGGTGTCACTTTTATTTTGAAATTCCCAATCCCCAACAAACATTGAAAACCGCTGAAATCCGAGTCCCATAAATCGCCGTCCCGGGTCAGAGCCGGGACGGAACCCCGCTCTGATACCAAATTGTAACACCCGTATTTTCCAAAATAACTTAAATAAATAAAAAGTCTGAAATCTCCATTTATTACTTCTCAAAAGTCAACTCCAAAGTCGTAAATC
>NC_027751.1:20451682-20478925 GCF_000695525.1 Brassica oleracea var. oleracea | reverse complement strand
TCTTAACATCAGACAATCCAATAAACGGTTGAATCCTCTAGACCCCTAGTTCCAGTTTACAATGGATGAACTAACTAACAATCAAGACTGAAACAGACACAATTCAAACAGACAGATCATGATTCGAAATCTAAACTAACATAGGAAGAATTCTACACTTGTACGGGATTTACGGAATAGACCCTCACCTTAGCCACTGGCAGGAAATAAACAACGGAAGATGCGGTCAACTGAGGTCAGCTGCAACACGACAATCAACGACTTAGGCTCAGATTCTCCAAAAATAAAGTTTCCTAAAATGGAACTTTTCCAAAAAATGGAACCTTTCCTAAAATGGAAACTTTCCAAAAATAGAAACTTTCCTAAAGTAGAAACTCTCCTAAAATAACAACCTTTCTAAAATAGATTTCTGTAACTAGAAGTAAGGAGGCGACAAACTTACTAGAAAAATCCGTCGGAAGCTCGTCCAGAAATCCCGCCAGAAGCTCGCCCAGAAATCTCGCCGGAAGCTCAACCGAAAATCCCACCGGAAAAATTCACTAGTGACTGGTCGTCGAATAATTCAACAACAACTCGTCACACGCAAAGAAATACTTTGACTTAATGAAAATAAAGAGAAATAGTGGAGTTTCTTATATAAGGGAAGGGAAGAGATGTAGTTTATCTAAACTTTCAATGTGGGACAAAATAAAAAGAAGGATTTTGGATTTTAATTAATAAAAACAAATGGACTTTCTCACATTGGGTCACGGTCGTTACAATTACACTCTCTTTCATTCATGTCTTTGGAGTTTACGAGAATACTTCTTCTTACGCTAACTTTTTCATGATCCCGACGAAATCTTCTTGGTCACTCAATGTTCTCCATCGATGTTCGATAATCTCAGATACTATTTCCAATTATTATTATTTTTAATTTGAATTTTGTGAAACTGACTATGGGTTTTAATGTTTAGGTTATTTGGAAACTGTTTCCTCTATACTTGTTTGGATCAGATAAAGATTCTCTCTCAGGTATACTTCATCGAACACAACGTCAACGATCTCCTTTGAAATAAAGATTCATATTTTGACCATAAAAAGAAAAAGATTAAAACTATTTTTTTCTCCCTTCACAAGTCTTTGCATGTTGTTTGAAGTTTCCTACCTTTTTTTTAGGTAACAAGAAGTTTCATACTTTGTCCACAAAAAAGAAAAGATTGAGTGTTTTTTTCTCCTCACTCCAAAATCTTTGCATGTGATTTGAAGTTTGAATGAGTAGAAAATCAAAGAACAAGTACTTTTGTTCTGATATGTTTGGTTTTGTTGCAATGGGTCATCTGTTTACAGCAACAGACTCCATCTTGCAGGTAGTTCCTCAGACAATGATGGCTGCTTCTTCATCAACCATCCTTTGCAATGCAGGCGAGTCTGACCTTTGTCGTGACGACTCCACTGCGTTTCTGCTTAAGTTAGTAGCCATTGCTTCCATTCTCTTAGCCGGAGCTGCAGGTGTATCTAGGGATGTTAAAACGGGCTACTCGGACCCGTTTAGACCCTGTCCGTTTAACACCCTGCCCGTTTAGACCCTGTAACTTTAAGCCCGTTTACTTACATACCTTTTTAAACCCGTTTAATTTTAAACTCGTTTAGTTTTAAGCCCATTTATTTGGTACGGCCCGTTAGACGCGTTTATGTTTATGGCTTTTTTTTTTTGGTGTAATGGTTTTTTTCTCTTCTAAATGCAGTTTTAATTTTTTTTTTTAAATACCATGTTTTTAAATACAGTTTTGATTGATTATTTCACCTGTTTAATAACATGTAATGAACCTGATTTCTGATACTCAGAAAGTGAAATACAACAAACCATAGAGAATCTGAAAATACATAAAGTTTACTTATAAAGAAACTGCAAACCATAGAAAAATAAGATAGAAACCAACTTCAACCTCCTCCTTTGATCTCAAACCAACAACCCTTTCTCCATCTTCTTGTTATCTGAAAATATGCCAAACCAAAACATGAAAAGAATACATTTATTCGAATATCTAAGTAAGGAACATCACAGGCGAAGATAAACAGTGAGATAACAGCTAGCAATCATAAAAAAAAACAATGAAAAGAATCCACCTTTGGAATCACTAAACAGACGATTACTAAAAACCTCTTATTAGCGATGAACCACAACTAAGCTAGGTACACAGCAGAGTTCAAATTCAAAAAACACCTTCAAGAACACACAGTTTAAGTACCAAGAACTTCAGACAAGCCAACACATATAATATATAACACACGGTGCCTAAATAACCCACAAGTAAATATTTTTGAACATGGTTTGTTGGTTATACCTCTGGCTGTTTTTTCTATTGAGGTGTGGACTCTGAAGGATAATTATTGCCTTGAGTAGAAGAAGTACCACGTTCTTGGCCTGTACCGAAGAGAAACACGTGGCTCAAACATTGTATCAAAATCTGAAGAAACTGAATCTGAAGAACGAGATGGGTAATAATTCACTCAATCAACGAATCTCAATAAAGAAAAAGAAGAATCAACAAAATAACAACACTTCAATTCTGTGGAGAAGGAAAAAAAAAGACAGACACACGGATGAGTTTATGGTGCTTACAATTGAAGCGAAGATAGAGTTTCGGGACTCAGATTGAGTGGTAGTGAACGCGAGAGAAGAGGACTCCTGCAACCCAGAATCAAAATCAGAAGAAGAACTGTTTTAGAGATTACTGTTGAAGAAGATGAAAAAATGTCAAAACAAGCGGTTACCTTAGCTTAGTGAAGAAAATCGAAAGGACCCTTTTCTCGATTTCTCAAAGTTAGATTCGTATAGTTTTTCCAGATTTCATCTACTATGATGAGTTTGAGCCTTTGATGTAGAAAACCTAAAAAAACGGCGTTGTTTCATATTTTGTAGAGGAAAAAAATAAATAAATGGGGTACCCGTTTATACTTGAGGTGTGCCCGTTTATATAAACGGGCCTTAAAGGGTAAACCTTGTTGAACCCGTTAATTTTTTACATATAAATAAACGGGTACGGGTTCTACCGTTTAAACCCCGCCCGTCAAAGCCCGCGGGCACCTTACCCGTTTTAACATCCCCTAGGTGTATCTATACCACTCGTCGGGAGAAACCGCATGTTCCTTCAAACAGACAGTAGTCTCTTTGTGACTGCTAAAGCCGGTGTGATCCTAACGACCGGGTTTGTTCACATGTTAGCCGGTGGCACGAAAGCTTTGAACAACCCTTGGCCCCTTGCTTACCGGAGTTCCCTTGCTCTAAGTTTCCTTTCCCTGGGTTCTTTGCCATGCTTGCTGCTTTGATCACTCTGCTTGTGGATTTCTGTTACAGGCTGGAGACTGGGTCGCCCAAATGGTTGTTGGAGGTTCAAATCGGATCAACCAAAGATGTGACCGGTTAGTCGATATGGTCTGAAATCGATTGTAAACCTGAAACAAAAGCAAAACCAATGAGATGCGGTTTATGATATGAATAAAAGAAACAAATCAAAGAGATAGAAAGGATAGATATGGCGGAATCAAGCTGCTGGATGTGTATCACTCTCAGCTTGATCAAATGATGGATTGAAGTGGATTTGCGGATGAATGTTTGATTGAATCTCTCAATCTGATGGAATGATGGATCGAATTGATTGACTCTTTCAATCTGTGTACTGAGCTTATTTGATTTGCACAAATAAACTAGATTCACGAAATCAATAGAACAACAAAGAATCTCTCTTTGAATCCTAAAGACCGATATTTTATACAAAGAACAATCTTTGATAAAAACTGAATAAACTTTTTACTAACTTGGTGATTGAAGGTGTAGGTAAGCTTCTTGGGAACATATTGAATGCTGAAGACTTGGCCGAAATCTTTGTAGTCTTGGCTTGAAAAGACCTGTTGGGAATTGATGGCCAATAATTCCAAAAATAGCTCCAAAGATGGCAAGTCTGATCTTGCTTGAATCTGTGTGCTCTGGTGAGTGCTGGTGCATCTTAAGACTCTTAGACAAGTAAGGAATGCTTCCAAAACGCTGCAGCTTTGATGGCTTGGTCGTTCGTCACTTATTCTCCAAAGTGGGGATGCATCAAATTTAGGAAAGTTCTTAAACAATAAGATCCTCCTGATCATGTGGGCTCTGGTGCATGGTAAGAACTCTTCTACTCCTTCTGGATTGTTGGATATACTTCTCAGATGCTTAGAAACCTCTCCTGGTCGCCATTGTTTGGTTTGACTAAGATTGAACCGGTGAGACTCCAAATTAGGTAATTGCAGAACTGGATTGACCGGTTTAGGGAACTGGGCCATAACTCCATATTTCCGTGGACTTTTCTCCTCATTCTTGGCTTGTTGGAAAGCTAATAGATCCATATTGAAGTCCATGCGTTTTTTTGGGTCGTAACGCTTCTTTAGTGGGTTTGAAACAACTTCTAAACTCGGATATTCGCAGATGGACTGGCTGGATAACCTCCAGTTTGTAAAATTCATATCTTCTTGGTCCGAGTAGATTTGAAGATGATTCCAACTTTTCTTGACTCCTTGTTGAGTGTAGAATGCATGAAAATTTGTTTCATGGCAAAATTACTCCTGGTTGGTTAGATACGACGTTTTTATTGAACACATCTCCTGGTTGGTCTTTTGGTTAGCCGATTGGTGCAACTGATTGGCCTCTGGTTCAACTACTGATTTGATGGCCGCATCATACCCTCCCCCTTGAAAAAGTTTCGACCTCGAAACTGGATAATCTGTACCAAGATAGAGCAAGTCAGGTTTCATCCTCCTTTGAGATTCTAGGACCTTACCTTGGTATTTGATCGGTTTGATCTTTGATGGCACATCTGGTGGTTCTCCTTTGGGTAGGAGCGACATCACTACTCCTCTGTTTTGGTCTGGCACTCTGATGAGTGGTTCTTGATCTCCTGGGTCGTATGGAATCAAGAAGTTTCTTGTGGTAACTTCTTGTTTTACTTTGGCATCTAAACACCTTGTAATCTCCTTGTGTTGATCATCAATGTGATCACTTGCTTCTGTTCCTGAAATAAATTCGACACTTTTGGCAGTAAACAAGTGTATTTTATCTGGGTTTGAAATCTTATAAATAGGACAAGTAAAGTTTAGATTTACCAAAATGGTTTCAGCAACTTGAAGAATGATCTTCTTCATTGGACAAGAGTGCTCATTATTCTTCTGAACCCTAGGTTCCAAACTTGGGCTTCCTGTACCAAGAACACACATATTAGTTTTACTAATTGTATCTTGGTCATGGGTCATACCTGGTATAGTGCTGGTCGGATTGGCCAGTATGGATGCCTTGGAATCGATCTCCTTAGGCAACATGTGTCGCCTTATGTCTTGAGATTTATTCTGGTCCATCACGAGGGTTTCTCCTGGTGGTTCTTCTTTAATGGACTCATGCTCCTTAGAACCTGTATTAACACTTTTTGGCATAGACAAGTGCATTATACAAGCATTGGAAACCAACAAATCAGATTGAATTAAACTATCACTTATTTTTGAAATTTCAGTTTTCTCTCCTGGTGATGTTTCTTTCAATTTCTTAGATGGACAAACAGCAGCAAAGTGTCCACGTCTATGACATCTATAACATGTCTGATCTTTAAAAATTTTAGAGTTAGATAACTTACCTTGGCTTCTTATGTCCTTTTGTTGGTTGAGAGTTTCTTTAGACCTTTGACATACTTCTTGTATCCCTTGTGATCCCATCAAAAGTGTAGGGATTGGTCTCTCTTGAAACTTCTCTGTTTGGGGACGACCTCATAGCTCCTTTGTGGGGTGTAAGGACACTTGATGTCACCTTCTTGGGCTTAAGGTCGTGAGCACTCATAGGCATAGAAGCAGATTCTGGTTTTAAGCTAGACACCTCTCTCCTTAATGTTGCTTGGTAATGGTGCTTTGATGTGGTGCTTGTCCAGCCTTGATACTTCTTGGCTGGAGAAAGTTTCTCAACCTCCTCTGGCTTCTTTGAAGTAGACAATGACTTCCTTGGATCAGGACAGTGGGCGTGCCTCTTCTCAGCAGCTGGTCTTGGCTTTGGTGTTGACATTGAACTCCACCGATTTTCTTGGTACATAGGCCTTGTGAGAATTTTGTTGCTGGCCCTGAGCTTTCTTACAAACTCTTATACATGTGTGCCTTAAGATCTCCCCAATTGAGTACTGGATTAGAGTAGTAAGTCTGGGCATCTTCTTGTTTCCACCAAGTGTAAGCCTTTCCAATAAGCATATCAAGGGCATATGATAGCTTATCTTCCTTAGGGATGTTCTTTGCTCGCAGCCACTGCTTCATATCATCCTCCCATCTTGAATAGACTCCAGGGTCCATGCTAGAGCCTGAAAAGACTAGATAATCAGGTGTGTTCCCACGTTCTGTTCTGGATTGCTTCTTTGTGGCAGCTGTGTTGATTGAGCTTTTCTAGTGGTGGTGGGTTTGGATCGGCCTGGTACTTTGTATGGAGTAACTCCATAGCTGGCTGGCGTCAGTGATTTCTTGAGAGGATTGCAACCCTGGGTAGGATATGGATCACATTCATCTTCCTCTCCCATACTGATTTCAGAATCAGTGTCAATGCTCCATGATTTGTTTTCTCAGCAACCTCCTTTCTTGTTAAATCTTGTGTTGCCTTGAGAGTGATCTGGTGGTTCAGGTTCAGGACTTTTTTTTTTTTTTTTGATTAAACTGGGGGTATCCCAGGCCCATGGAGAGGCCCAGACTAATCCCCAAGGGGAGGTGCAGCCCACAGACAGACTCTCTCTCCGGGTATTCAAATGAGCCCTAAAGCATAGGCACATATCCGTGTTAGGTGACCAGGATAATTGTGACTTAGTTTCGCGCAGCAGGTTGATCGAACCTAAAACGTGTTGGCTTCTCAGTCTCGTCTCCTTACCACTCGACCACAATCACCCGGTCGGTTCAGGACTTTCTTCACCAGGGTCGTCTCCATACTCTGAACTAGAGTATTCATCAGCAGAACACGACCTTTCACAGCCATCCCCCTTACTGGACCATGCTTGGTCGGTTTCATCAATATTGTAGTCTTGGCTTGAATCAAAAGAGTCTTCTTCTTCTGAGTAATATTCCATGGTTTCTCCTATGTATTTTCTCAATGTTTACCTTGCACAAACAAAGTGAAGAAGAATCAATTTGTGCCTTATCAAAACAAGGAAAGAAGAATAAAAAGAGAATGGAAACTTTGTATTTTTTTTTTGAAATTTTGTTTATGAAAACAAATGGAAATATTCACAAAACTTTTTTTTTATCAATGAAAGCACGAAATTTATAAAGGAAAACAAGATAAATACTTTTTTTTTTTGGTTTTTAAATTTATCGAAACAAGGAAAAAACAATTTTTTTTAAATGCAAATGAACCGAAAAAAGAAACTAGGAAATGAGCTAATGCAAAAAGACTAAATGTTTTTAATTTTAAGGATGCAACATAAATGAGAAAAATTCAAAATGAGAAATTTTATGGTATGCAAAATTAAATATGGAAAGGGGAGCTGGGGGAAATGAAGGCAGACAACTAGACTAATATGTCAAAGGAATTTTGTGGATCAAACTAACAAAACTCTTTCTCTTTTTAATTTTCTTTTCTCAAGAACACAAAATGCAGAAATTCAAACTTGAAGCAAATAACAATTTTTATGGCTTTTTTGGATTTTATAAATGAAAACTAGCAAGGAATGAAAAGAACAAAGATAGATATGGATTGATATCACCTGATATAGGAGCTTTAAGCTCTGATACCAAATGTAAGCTCTGATACCAAATGTTACAGGCTAGAGACTGGGTCGCCCAAATGGTTGTTGGAGGTTCAAATCGGATCAACCAAAGATGTGACCGGTTGGTCGATATGGTCTGAAATCGATTGTAAACCTGAAACAAAAGCAAAACCAATGAGATGCGGTTTATGAAATGAATAAAAGAAACAAATAAAAGAGATAGAAAGGATAGATATGGTGGGATCAAGCTGCTGGATGTGTATCACTCTCAGCTTGATCAAATGATGGATTGAAGTGGATTTGCGGATGAAGGTTTGATTGAATCTCTCAATCTGATGGAATGATGGATCAAATTGATTGACTCTCTCAATCTGTGTACTGAGCTTATTTGATTTGCACAAATAAACTAGACTCACGAAATCAATAGAACAAAAAAGAATCTCTCTTTGAATTCTAAAGACCGATATTTTATACAAATAACAATCTTTGATAAAAAATGAATAAAATTTTTACTAACTTGGTGATTGAGGGTGTAGGTAAGCTTCTTGGGAACATCTTGAATGCTGAAGACTTGGCCGAAATCTTTGTAGTCTTGGCTTGAAAAGAGCTGTTGGGAATTGATGGGCAATAATTCCAAAAATAGCTCCAAAGATGGCAAGTCTGATCTTCCTTGAATCCGTGTGCTCTGGTGAGTGCTGGTGCATCTTAAGACTCTTAGACAAGTAAGGAATTCTTCCAAAACGCTGCAGCTTTGATGGCTTGGTCGTTCGTCACTTATTCTCCAAAGTGGGGATGCATCAAATTTAGGAAAGTTCCTAAACAATAAGATCCTCCTGATCATGTGGGCTCTGGTGCATGGTAAGAACTCTTCTACTCTTTCTGGATTGTTGGATATACTTCTAATATACTTAGAAACCTCTCCTGGTCGCCATTTTTTGGTTTGACTAAGATTGAACTGGTGAGACTCCAAATTAAGCAATTGCAGAACTAGATTGACCGGTTTAGGGAACTGGGCCATAACTCCATATTTCCGTGGAATTTTCTCCTCATTCTTGGCTTGTTGGAAATATAATAGATCCATATTGAATTCCATGAGTTGTTTTGGGTCGGAACGTTTCTTCAGTGGGCTTGAAACAACTTCTAAACTCGGATATTCGTACATGGACGGGCTGGATAACTTCCAGTTTGTAAAATTCATATCTTCTTGGTCCGAGTAGATTTGAAGATGATTCAAACTTTTCTTGACTATTTTTTGAGTTTAGAATGCATGAAAATTTTTTTAATGGAAAAATTCCTCCTGGTTGGTTAGATACGACGTTTTTATTGAACACATCTCCTGGTTGGTCTTTTGGTTAGCTGATTGGTGCAACTGATTGGCCTCTGGTTCAGCTACTGATTTGATGGCAGCATCAATTTCATGGGTACTCAGTACTATGAGAAGAAGCAAGAGAGGGAAGCTACTCATCAGTCTGATGAACAGTCTCCAGGGAGTATTGTTGTCCCTGTGGTTGCGGATGGAGTGAATGATGATAAAGTATTTGGAGAAGAAGACAGTGGCGGCATTCACATTGTTGGCATTCATGCTCATTCTGCTCACCATACACATTGCCACCTTCAAGGCCATGGTTCGTGTGATGGATACCATAAACTCGACATTGGTCATGCTCATGACCATGGACACTCGCACGGAGGTTTGGAGCTTGGAAGTGGAGCAAGGCATATCGTTGTTTCTCAGGTACAAATCTCTGTTTCCTGATTCTTAATTCTTGTATAGTCTCAAATGTAAGCTCAAGATTAGTCTCACTTTATTAACATTGTTAGGTTTTGGAGCTTGGAATCGTGTCACACTCCATTATCATCGGTATATCACCTGGATTATCTCAATCTTGATGGACAATCCGGCCTCTAATAGCAGCACTATCGTTCCACCAATTCTTTGAAGGTTAGCTCTTGGTGGATGTATCTCCCAAGCGCAGTTCAAGACCAACTCAGCGACCATAATGGCTTGCTTTTTCGCCCTCACAACACCTATAGGGATCGGTATTGGCACTGCAGTGGCGTCTTCTTTCAACTCTCATAGCGTTGTAGCGCTGGTCACAGAAGGTATCTTGGATTCTCTGTCGGCAGGGATACTTGTGTACATGGCTTTAGTGGATCTCACAGCTGCTGATTTCTTGAGTAAGAGGATGAGTTGTAACTTTAGGCTTCAAATAGTTTCTTATATGATGTTGTTCCTAGGAGCTGGACTCATGTCTTCTCTTGCTATTTGGGCTTAGATTCTTTTCTTGCTGCTAGGTACAAATAATATGTATAGTTGTAGAATAATCAATATCGAATGTATTTTCTTGATTCTTCGAACGCGGAATGCTTGGCAATGCTTGGCAACAGAAGTTGATGTTGAGTGTAGTGAATCGCACTCTCAAACTCAGTATATTGAGTTTGTATTTAATTATTTTGTAATGACCCAAAATGGTAGCTCATTTCTTTTACCTATATAGGTAGTTTAACCTCTTCTCTTTTTCTTCATCCAGTCAAAGCAATACATTGCCATGGACCAGTTGTTGTTGAATTACCCAATGCCCAGCGAATTTTCTTGAAAGTTTTTAAGCGATTTTCTTGACGGGTTTCTTGGCGGATTTCGACGAGTTTCCGGCAAGTTTTCAGCGTTCCAGTAAGTTTACCGCCTCCTATTATATTTTTGAAAACTTTTTATTTCAAGAAAGTTTCCATTTCCAAAATTTTATATTTTAAGAAATTTTCATTTTTGAAGGTTCTATTTTTTAGAAATTTTATTTTCAAAGACACTATATGCAAACCTTTCATTTTTATGTCTTACATCATCCCATCTTTTTATTGATCATTTCCAACCAGTGGCTAAAGGTGAAGGTTAGATTCTCTCTACTCTGTTTAGAATTTTTAATTAATTTAGTTCTGAATATGTTTTTTCTCTACGAATTAAACATGTTTGGATCTATTTTACTTATTTTATTCTTTGCTTAAACAGAATATATAAATTTGGAAGATTCTGAGTGTTGAATAATTTGATTGATGTTAAAAGATTGTTATATATATATGTATACATATGGTATGAGATATAAGATTTATCAACCGAATACTGATGTAGTTTTTGGAGTGTAATGAAAATATGTCTTCATCTAAACTCAACATCAACCCTAAGTTATATTCCTTCTATTTGCATGTGTGTGTTGAGGCTTAGTGTTTTTCAAAATTCAAATTTAAGATTTTTTATTTATTTCTTTTAATCTTAGCCACAAAATCAAAATGGTCTTACCTTTCTCTTATCTATTTTATCATATCTTTGAGGTGCGACAGAGTGTATAAATCGAAACAGAAAGTTATACCAGCGCAAAGAAGGGTTGGATCGGTAATAACGAGTATAATAAGGTTGCGACCTAGGTGTGGTTGACATTATCTTTTGAGAAACTCATGGAGTCAAATTGAGAGCTGGCTGAGACTATATGCTGTTGAGATAAGCCTGAAGATTAAGGAAACTTGAGGAGCAAGTAAAAGACCTAATCCTATTATGATGGTATTAATAATATATTTAGGAGTTATCTAGATATATTTATGTAATAGGATTAGGAAGTTATAATCTCTATATAAAAGATATGTCAAAGAGTGGCATAACTTGAGAGTTAGAGATTGAGAGTTTGTGAACTTAAGTTTTTGAGTGAGTTTTCTTAAGCATTAATAAAGAAGAGTTAGTTCTTTATATTGACATACTTTCAATCTTTGATTCTAGATTTGGTATCAGAGCATATGAAAGATGAGTGGTGAAATCATAGCAATGGATACAAAACCAAAAGAAGGAGGAGGAACCTCTATTAAGTGTCTGATGCTTACTGCAACGAATTATACGGTTTGGGAAATAAGAATGAAGACCTCTTTAAAGGTGCATAAGGTCTGGAAAGCTGTAGAAGAAGAAACTCCCGACGGAGACAAGAAAAACATGGCCATAGCTCTTCTCTTCCAATCTATACCAGAGGTGTTGATTCTGCAAGTGGGCGAACTTAACACGACAAAAAAAGTATGTGAAGCCATTAAAACTCGACATGTTGGGGCAGAAAGAGTCATGGAGGCAAGGCTGCAGACATTAATGTCTGGTTTCGAAAGACTAAAGATGAAAGACACAAAGAAGATCGATGACTTTAGCGGCAAGTTATCCGAGATTGCATCAAAATCTGCAGCTTTAGGGGTGAGTATAGAAGAATCTAAACTAATGAAGAAGTTTATGACAAGTCTTCCACGAAGAAAGTTTATACACATCGTTGCCTCTCTTGAACAAGTACTCGACCTTAACAAAATGACGATCAAGAAAAATTGATGTATGCAAACTCTGAATCGCAATCCACGCACCCTAACCGTGAGTACAACAGAAACTCTCGGGGCAGAGGACAAGGAGGAAGGTCATATTACAGAGGACGTGGAAGAGGACGATATAATGGAGACAGAGATACGTCGAGAGTCATGTGTTATGACTGTGATAAGCTAGGACATTATGCCACAGATTGTCCTGATCGTCTTCTGAAGCTCCAAGAAGCCCAAGAGAATGAAAATAATGATACACAAGACGCAGATGAGTTGATGATGCATGAAGTGGTGTATCTCAATGAGAAAAACTGCATACCTGAAAAGTACGAGACACATGCGGATACTGCAGACATATGGTACCTAGATAACGGAGCCAGTAACCATATGATGGGAGATACTTCTCTGTTTTGGATAATACAGTCATAGGAAAGGTGAGATTCGGCGATGATTCGAAGATTGATATAAAGGGAAAAGGTACTATCTCTTTAACATATATGAATGGAGAAGCAAGAAGGATGAATGATGTGTACTTCATTCCCGATCTGCGGAGTAACATTATAAGCCTTGGTCAAGCAACAGAGTCGGGTTGTGACATAAGACTGAAAGATGATTATCTAACGATGAGTGACCAGCAAGAAAAGCTTCTTCTGACGGCTAAAAGATCAAAGAATCAACTTTATAAAGTGCGTATGGGAATCAGAGATGCAACACTTCACTAAAGTAAGATAAGCGAGTCAAATAGGTGGCACTACAGACTTGGACACATCAACACTGCTGCGATGAAGTTGATGATACAAAAGGAACTATTTATTGGGGTCCCAAGCGTTAATGTCAAAAAGGAATTGTGTTCATCATGCTTACTTGGAAAACAAGCAAGGAAGGTGTTCCCACAGTCAACGATGTATAGAGCAACCAGACCACTCGAGCTAGTACACGGAGATCTCTGCGGACCTATTGCGCCAAGTACTTCAGGTGGAAAACGATACATATTTGTGGTTATTGATGATCATACTCGATATATGTGGTCAATCCTACTTAAGGAGAAAAGTGAAGCATTCGGAAAATTCAAAAAGCTAAAGGGATTGATAGAGCAAGAAGTTGGAGAAACTATAGCCACATTCCGCTCAGACCGTGGTGGAGAGTTCACCTCTCACGAATTCAATATGTATTGTGAAGACAAAGGTATAAAGAGGCACCTTACGGCTCCATACACTCCCCAACAAAACGGGGTGGTAGAAAGAAGAAATAGGACGTTAATGGAGATGGCAAGGAGCATCCTAAAGCATATGCCAAATTACCTTTGGGGAGAGTCGGTGAGGCACGCAACGTATATCAACCAGATAGCAACAAGGTCTCTGAAGGATCAAACTCCGTATCAAGTCTTGCGAGGCCGAAAGCCAAATCTAAATCATCTTCGTGTCTTCGGGTGTATAGGCTACACCAAAATTGAAAAAGTCCATCTGAAGAAACTAGATGACAGATCGCACATGCTTGTTCATCTTGGAACAAAGCCCGGGTCTGAGGCGTATAGACTATATGATCATGCGACTAAGAAGATTGTGGTGCCTCGGGACGTTGTTTTCAATGAGAAAAGTTTGGAATTGGAAAAAGATCGATGCTGAGCACAAGAACTACAATGATTTTGAGGTGACACTTGGGGAGTTTGGCAATCATGGGATAGCTAGAACAGTTGATGTAACCATTGGTGATCATCAAACAGAGCATCCCGACAACAAAGACAACGAGAGTGATCATGTAGTAGCAGATGACAATATACCAAAATTTCATCAAAGGTGCACCACAAAGTACAATCATCAAAGAAACTGTATTTTCAAATGTTTAAGTTTGGATTGCATCAAAAGTTTTCCCGAATTTGCATGATCATAAGTTTTAAACAATTATCCATTGATATTACCAAAAGGTGGGCGAAACCAAGATCGATTACAACAGACAACAATAGATTTTACTAAGTAGCAACAAACTCAACCCAAAATGTAAAGACAATGATTATGAAACCATCAAAAGCATGTTGTGGAGCTTTGGTTTTAAACAATGTCATCTTCTCTGTGGGTCTCAATGGTAACATCAGAAGTAGGATAAGCCGCACAAGTGAGAACGAATCCTTCCGCAATCTGGTCATCATCGAGGAAACTCTGGTCAGACTGGTCAACAGATCCAGACACAACTTTACCTGCACAGCTCGAGCAGGAACCAGCACGGCAAGAGTAAGGCAAGTCGATTCCGGCTTCCTCAGCAGCGTCTAGGACGTAGACGTCGTCGTCGCACTCAACCTCTTGCTCTCCTTCAGGAGTGATGAACTTGACCTTGTATGTAGCCATGGCGATGACGCGTCCACCACGTGCGGTGCCTGATTTGAGACCGAAGAGGGATTGAGTGTTGGCTAAGGGGAGGGAACGGAGGCTGATAGGAGCTGTTTGACGACGAATGAAGGATGTTCCGACGATGGCGCTTGAAAGAGCTGTTGAGGCCATTTTTTATGTGCTTAGAAGACTTGAGGTGGTTTCTTTGTGAGTTATGGCTTGTGGAAATGGTGTGGAGTGTGTGAAGAAGATTAAAAAGGTGGGATGGTTGTGGAATCCTATCTTCCACGTGGCGCTAAACGTGTGGATTATTGGATTATACTTGGTGAATAGTGATTTGTTTCCTTTTTGTGTGTGTGATTGTGTTTAACACACTGCGCTATCTTGTTGAGGCGAGTTATACGTTTGCTTTACGACAGCTCACAGTCTCGCATATTCGATTTCTTGTTTGTATCTAAATTAAACAACTGGGCATATGATTTACAAATAAATTATTATTTATGATTTCATTTTCCGCGAACAAGTTTTGGGCGTTAATTGGGATTACGGGACAAGAAAATACGTTTTCAATCTTTTTCTTGCGGTTATAATTTTTAAAATAAAATTAGAAAATTGGGTTTTCTGGTGGCTGGCTAGCAGACTATAAAGACAATAGAACCAGCAAGTATCTCTGAATCCTAAAATAAATATAAATTTTTGATTACCATATAACCTCTTTCTCCATTCATTCTCAACTTTCCCTTGTGTATAATAACCTAGAAGATTCTTTCTAACAGAATTAACTGCCTCCAAGAACATTCCACGATCCATCTTTACCGCGTTTTTGGTTCGGTCACTCTCTCTAGTCGCACTTGATGTTTCTATAGATCCTTCTCACAAACAGATTTGATCCTAAGAACCCCACAGCTCCTGCACAATTTTTTCCCAGTTACCAAACAATCAAACCAATGCCACTTTTGAAGTGAGATGAGAGAGTGAAGAACAAACTAACCGCAAAGGATTCCGAGGCCCAGACAGAACATCAAGGTGTATCCGAAGTAGAAGCTGGTCTGGAAAAACCCAAACATCTTCGTCTTTACGTAGTAGTAATAGATCGAGTATAAGTAGACGTAAACCGCGGTAGAAGCAGCTGAGAAGAACGATGTCCATTGCCAGTGATAGTTTTCCGCATTCAGCAAGAAGTATGTTCCCACGATCGTCACACAGACGGTCACCACAAGAAGAATCAAAAAGACAAGCAGCATAAACCCGTACACATAGTATACCTGTCACGAGACATAAAATAGCCATCAAGAAATGAACAGTAAGTTTTGCTCTTTCTACGTTGCAAGAGATTTTTACCTTGTAATTCCAGAAGGATGTGAAGACAAAGTACATTTCAATGAAGATGCTGCCGAAGGGTAAGAGACCTCCCATAAGAGAGACTACTGATGGAGTCAAGTACCACTTTTTCTCAGGGATTGGACGTGGGATTGTCTTAACTCGGCATGGATTGTTTGGGTCACCACTCCAGTATCTACCAACGACTGTCCCGAGGAGGGCAAGAGGGAACGAAATGAAACCCCAAATTACAAAGACGACCACCATTGTTCCGAAAGGAATAGCCGCAAGAGAACCGTAGAAAATGGCGACTGTGTTTAGGACGAATCCAATCCCAAAGCACAAGAATGGGAAGAGGGACGCTGTGAGGATCATGCATTTGATCCAGTGTTTACCTGAACAAACGAGCATAAGAGAAATTTGAGGATGAGTCAGAAGAGGGTATGTTATTGGAAATGTTGCGTGCTGCTTGCAACAAAGAAGGATACAACATACCACCACTTCTCGAGTACATTCCACCGCTCACATAACCAGAGATAAATGACGTCAGAGCGTAGCAAACTATAAAAGTTGTGACGATCGCTCCTCTCCTGAATAAGGTTAATAAGAAGTTTTCATTGCAAGAACGATATTCAGACAAAAGCCAAACTCTTATTCCATGAGAAACAACAAAATGAGAAACTGATTGAAAGTAAGTGTGTAATACATACCCAACATAAAGTGTCCCAATGATTGCCATTAATATGACAAGAAGAACAAGCAAAGCCAACTGGGCACCTGTGCCAACAACTGCCGACAGAAGAACCAGACTACTTGGTGGTCTGAACACATCTCCGTGCACGAGTTTCCATCCAGATTCTTCATTTACATCCCGTTCCTGTGCTCAATAATACAAACCGTCAGAAATTGCTCCACACTCTTGCACTTACAAGGAAGATAAAATTGACGAGTTGACAACATAATAGTAACACTAAAAGAACTTCTGCAGCTATTCTAGATAAGGGGTTGAGGAGACATCACCAAGCTCTCCAGGTCGTCGTCTTCCCGAGCATATTTAGCATAATCATTTCTGAGTGTCCTCATTAATATCATTGAGACCAAACCAGTAAGGAAGATAACCATCATGAACGAGTTAAAGATGGAGAACCAATGGATCTGCATGATAAACGAATCCATTAAAAACCCTTACAAAAAGGTTCCAATAAGAAAAAAATCTTAAGTCAACGTTTTAGCAGTTCCATCAACAAGCAAGAAAAGTGGCATTCAGTCTAATTACGCTAGCAGAAGGATGAAAACGATGAGACATAACAAAACATGATTTACCTGGTGTTCGAAGAACGGATAGTCTAGATAAACATCAAAACGACGAGCAAATGTGACATCGGTTGGGATCCAATTCACAGAATATGTCAAGTCCACCGTCCTCCCTGCTTCTAACGGTATTAGATTATCTTGTGTGAGATTCACATGAATAATCTATGCAAATAAGAAAAAGTCAGATCACAGAAAATTAAATATGAGATCCTTAATACTGCTTAATGGCAAAGAAACAACCAACCTGGTCTTTGTTGTATTTGACATTAATACTCTTATGAGTGTAAAGAGCATGCTTGCCGTTTTCACTTTTTTTTCCAGGAGGCAGCTCGCCCACAAAACCTATAACAACAATGAGATAGTAAAAAATCTATGTCAGGAACTGAAATTAAAATTTTGGTTGTTCAAACTGAATATAAGAAAATATCATACCCCACAAAGGCAAATCATCTGAATTTGCATCCACGTACGCCATAAACATAAAATGCCAATAAGAAGAAAGACAACAGATAAGCAAACGAAGGATGCTAAGAAAATTAGTTAGACCGATACAAGAATAGAGTATTTACGGTGATATTGTAGTATTAGCTCATTTTTAAACAATGTTCATAGCGCAGCAAGTTAAATTCCGTTGATGTACATAGAGACTTTCAATTTCAAATAAACTGACAGTAAAAGCCTTTTACAGTCAAAAGAATCATCAACTTCTTATCTTTGATGCTTCGTCATCAGTTATATGTATAAGTAAATGTGATACATACCCATAAATAACTCAAACCAGTAACTATTTTCGATGGCATCTTTGAAATGCTTGACCTTAGCTTCATCGAGTTCCAACTGACAGATCACGCCTCTGTCAACATTTTCTGGAAGTAAAACAGAAGTGGGGAATGTAAGTGTTGTGTAAACAAGATAACAAAATTTGAAAGAAAAACAAGCATGAGAACTAACATACTCAAGAACTTTATGTCTATCTGGCTGTCGATGAGTTCATTTCCACCAAGGACCTCACCAAGACCACCCCATTTGTGAATGCTATTTTCAGTTTTGCGGCAAAACGGGAGGCTATAATAGTTATATGTTTCTTGTGGATTATTATATGGGCCAACTTTGTTAACCCAAAGCGTAACCTTCTCATCCCCTTGATACTGGAAAAAAAAATCAGAAGAGGCAAATTTAATCACTTGGGGTAAATGAGAACGGACGGAAACACATAAGGGATCAAACGAGAGGAATAAACGAAAACCATAACAGAATCAAATATCAAGCCTAGACCTATATTGGAGCTTTTGTATGTTTGGAAAAGGAGCTTGCAGTCACAAAATAAGGAAGACATCTTTCTTTGGAATAGAAAAGAAACCATTACAATCTTGGAACTGCAACACTGTAATTTCCTCAAAATATAGGACTGTTCTTTAGCAAAGAATATGTTTTCTCTTGTTAGACGCATGATCTGGCTTTATCAAAGTATCAGATCAAACAGAAAAAAGAGAAAAATGCAATTACGATTACTTATTAAAAGAGTGAGCTTCATAAGAAAATCTCAAAGGGAAAGAGGACATCCTGAAGGCAAAGCATTGAATATCCAGATCTTTAAACCTCATTATCCAAAACTGGAAACAACCCTGGTCACTACCTTAGATAGAACAATCAGGCAATCACAATTTAAGTTTAACTCAGAACTATTTGAAGCTAATTTCTCACAGCTCTAAAATCTATCAGATGTAGATAGCATACATAATACATCATCATAACAAGGCACTGAAAGAGCATATTCCAGCCTCACTGCTCTCTACTAAATGTGGCAAATTGAACCTATAATCACACCACAACATCCACTGACAATGATCGTAAACCTAGAACATAAGTTAAGAGTAATGATGAAGGCGATTTGTACATCAAACAGGCATGCGACAAGCACCAACTGGACTTTGTCGATTCAATCAAGGAAAACTAGAAATCATATCTATAATGCTGCAAAAGAAGCAGCTGAATCGAACATCCAATCCCGAACACACTCAAAATTTTACAGATCCGAGCCAAGAAAACAAACCCGTACAACATGCAACAGCGAGATCTACGAGAAAAGAACGGCAGACACTAAAGATTCAAAATCTAACCTTGTGATCTGACTCGGAGGCCAAAGCCGGAGAGAGAAGAAGGAAGACGCATGCGACAGCGGAGTAAACGGAGAAGAGAGAATTAACGGCGGAGGAGGACGACATGTCGGAACCCGGCGGAGGACCAGATCTGAGGGGGAGGCAGAGAAAACGGGGATGGAGATATGTTAGACCAGTGACTCGTCTTGGAGATACGACTCAGGTGGATATCTATATGATGTTACAGTTTTTTCCAATGTTTCCAAAACCATACCGGACATTGACTTGGCATGCTAACTGAGTCAATGGATCGGTCCATCTGGTTCACCGGGTCTTAAATTTTATATCAATTACTAGAATCTAACTAAAATTGATACATAAATAAAATGAAAACTTAAATGTAGTATAGGAATATAATAAAAATTAATTTATTTAGAAAGATATTTTAAAACATAAGATTTTTAATGAAATATTCTTCAATTTACAATTCTTTATTTTTTTTATTTTAACTTGAATATGAGAAAACCAAGTTTTAATATTAAACCGGGTAACCGGTTTTACCGGGTTTGTCGGTTTAACTCAAATATGGTTTTTAGTACAACTTGAAACCGGTTAGAAAAGCGAGTCACGGTCTAACCGATCTGGTTTTCAAAACACTGATTTTTTTTTTGTTATAAGATAAATCGGCTATCACTTTGGTATAATTCTTTAATCTCTAGTTTAGGTTTTTGATCTTCTAGTTTTTAAGCTATCTCTGGTGTCTATGATGGACTCACAAAGCTTATAATGTATAGTGAACTCGGTCTAGTTAAAAGAAGACATTATTGAAGAAATTCAATTGTGAAATCAATTGTAACATCCCAGATCCAAGCCCATAATTTCTCCTTTTTTCATTAAAAGAAGCTCGTTAAAACTACGGCCCATTAGGGTAACCCTAAGTCTCCCTTATTTTTTCTTATAAATAAGAGAGCCAATCTTCTCTTTTCTGACATCAGAGAAAGCTAGCAAAGCTCTCAGAGATTCCGAAAGACCCGAAAACCCTAGCAGTCAAAGATCTCTCTCTCTCTCTCTCTCTCTCTCTCTCTCTCTCTCTCTCTTCGCCGCTTCTCTCTCTCACCTCGCCGGCTGCGTGTCTTCATCGGAGCTACCACCGTCCATCGCAGCTGTCGTCCACCGGAGCCCTATCCGTCGTCTTATCAAGTTTGTTGTATGTAACCGGATCTGATCTCAGCCATAAGGTAAGGCTCAGATCCCCTTAATCCATCTTTCTCTTGTCATTGGGTATGACAGATCTGAAACATAAACCCTTTTCTCTTTGTTCTCGTGTAAGAGGAAACACATATATGAGTTTGTGGCCGCCTCTTCTTCCTTCTCTAGTTCCAGATCTGTACCGTCAGCAAGCTAAGATGAGGACCCGGCGGTGAACCCTTTTCAAGTTATATAATGTCTCGGGCATTAGTCCCTTGCTAATATTGTCTGGATCTAGGTCTGACTTGTGTTTATGTGATGAAAGTATGATGATTGAAGATTGTGATGAAAGAATGATAGGTTGTTAAAGGATAAACCGATTGTGTGTTGAAAATGAATGAGATGTGTCATAAGAGTGAAAGTGATGTAAATGAGATGATGAGATGTGTGATAAGAATGAAAGTGATGTGGCAAAAGTTAATGAGATGATGAGATGTGTGATTGCGGTAAGGCGGGGTTAGGTTAGCGGCGCCGGGTAAGATCGAGTCATGCCGAATTACAGAGTCTGGGCATAAGTGAATATGGTGAACATGGGCAGACGGGCAAGAGGAGCCTATGAGCTATAGAGGCTGAACTGTTAAAGCAAGTATGTGGGAAGTGCAGACGGAGCCACACAGGAGAGTGATGGCAGAAGGTGTGCTACCAGTGCGGCCAAGTAAGACACATCAGGAGGTACTGCCCTAATGGGAGGTAAGGCCAGCCTGTGGAAGCCCGTGGTGGTGTATGCTTCCGGTGTGGGATGAATTGACACCAGTCCAAGGATTGCAGGACGTACCTAGCAATGGATGTTGCTGGGGCAGCGGGACCAAGGGTGTTCATAGCTTGGGAACACAAAGGCATAGAACAAACTGCAGGTATGTTTTTGACCAAATCTCCTATTGTGTAAGTATGTGTAGAACGTCCTAGCTAGAGTCTAGTAACTTAGAATTAGTAAATCCTCTAAGGTTTGTCGAGGTCAGAGGAGTGGCGGCGCATACTCTTTTCGTACTGCTGCGGCACAAAATTTTTAAGTGCAAAGCTTAAAAGCTTAATAGTTATTAGATTTTCAAGGGTGCCTTCAAAGCATAGACCATTGGGTTGAGACCACTAGAGCCGAGAGAATGCCGATGAAATGGGTCTATGTGGAAGTACTAGTGGTTCTCGCTGGTGTGAACCTGCCTGGAGACCCAATGGAATTAGAGTTAGGCCATATGAAGTTATCCTTAGGATGGATTGGTTGGTTGGCCCAATCATGCGGTAGTCGATTGTGCTGAAGCATTTGTTCAGATACCCCCAAGAAGAGGAGTGAATAATGTGCAACAGAATGAATACGAGGACAAGGGTGTCTACCATATCCATGGTGCATGCGACAAAAATGATCACGAAGCGTGGAGAAGCCATCTTAGCCACCATCGAGATGGTGCGGGGAGGCGGAGTCGCCTGAGCTTTATAACGCACTTGTAGTACTCGTGTACACTGACGATAGTAGCTATCACTTGAGCATAGGGACTTACTGTACGAGGCTTGTATGGGCGAACATGTTAGACCCCTTATGCAGAACCAAAGTGGGGGAGAACCAGGATTTAAACCCAGAGATGATCAAAGAAACCGCTGAGCTAGCGAAAATTGCTTGATGACATGCTGCTTTCGAAATGCTTGAAAGGATACATGATCATGAGAGGTTATCCAGTCAAGCACCGTAAGGATTTGGAATTTTCATAAGGAATGTAAGGTATCTGAGGATGGGAACTTTTTAGAAATTGATATGGGCTATAAGTTGCAAACGTTAAAGTTGTGTACATGTAGTCGAATGGATGGTGAGAGAATTGATGTGGTGGCGTGCTGGTGTAATGCCACATGGGATGACTTAGTGCATGACGTGTTCATGTGGCGTCCTTGTTTAGAGTTGTTAAAAGACGCAAACTGATTTTTCAAAAATTCATTAGTAAATTTGGGCTGCAAAGTATCAGTGGTCAGCATAAATTTTGAGTTTGTAGATCGCAAGGAAGTGGTTATTCATGAGGAAAAGACATGGATGTTATTTGTTTAATGGGAAAGGGACGAGATCTAGGAGGGCGTATGAATCACAAAGAGGATAAGTGGACCGAGCATTACATGAACGAGTGGACTGAAAGATGATGAGTCATTTATTGGAATCAAGGGATTGGTCTGCGTTTGGGATGTTTGGTTTGAAGTTTTGCGACATGGAATTCGGGGACGAATTCCTTGTAAGTGGGGGAGAATTGTAATAACCCCAAACCTAAGCCCATAATTTTCCCCTTTTTACTTAAGAGAAGCCCATTAAGACTATGGTCCATTAAGACTACGGTCCATTACGGTAACCCTAAGTCTCCCTTCCTTTTCTTATAAATAGGAGAGCCACCATTCTCTTTTCTAGCATCAGAGAAAGCTAGTGAAGCTCTGCAGAGATTCCAAGAGACCTGAAAACCCTAGCCGTGAAAGATCTCTCTTTTCCTCTTCCTTCCTCTCTCTCTCTCTCTCTCTTCGTCGCTCCTCTCTCTTACCTTTCCAGCTGTGTGTCTTCGTCGGAGCTACTACCGTCGATCGCAGCTGTCGTCCACCGGAGCCCTAGCCGTATTTTTTTTCAAGTTTGTTGTTTGTAACCGGATCTGATCTCAGCCATAAGGTAAGGCTCAGATCCCCTTATTCCATCTTTCTCTTGTCATTGGGTAAGACAGATCTGAAACATAAACCCATTTCTCCTTGTTTTTGTGTATTAGGAAACACAGATCTGAGTTTGTGTCCGCCTCTTCTTCTTTCTCTAGTTCCAGATCTGTACCGTCCGTCAAGCTTATGTGAGGACCTGGTGGTGAACCTTTTTCAAGTTATATAATGTCTCGCAATCTGAAGATTCACCTGATCCTATGCAAGTTGATCAGGCTACTGTGGGAAGGACCTTGAGGAATAAGAAGGAAAAGGTCCCTAAGCATCTGAAAAGAGGAGCTAATGATAAGGAGATGGATAGTTTTACAAACAGGATTCTAAGGATTCCATTGGATAAACAATTTGAGGAGGCTTACTTTACCCACAGGCTGTGAATGTTCTTCAGAGAGACCAAGGAGACTGAAGAAGACTGAAGAAGACATTAGGAGAATGTTCCACCAGGTCAGAAAGAAGATGAGATAGAGGATTACACTGAAGAAGAAGAATGATCCTGGAAAGTTTGTAGTACCATGCTTAATAGGAGGCATTGATTACCCTTGTGCGCTCTGCGACACAGGTTCTTCAGTCAGCATTCTACCAAAGGTGGTGCAGACCATTTAGATCTGAAGATATAGCCTTCGGAGGATTTATTCACTTTTGTGGATTGTTCTCAGGGGAAATCAGGAGGAATCATCAGAAACTTTGATGTGCAGATTGGTAATGCCCTAGTTCCAGTAGACTTCCATATCCTGGACATCAAGCTCAACTTGAATTCTTCCCTACTACTTGGGAGAGCCTTCATTGCTCCTGTAGGAGCAGTTTGCGACATGCAGACCAATAAGTTGTGCCTGACACTCATAGACCCTACTGTCTACTATGATCCAATGAGAGTTGTCAAGCAACAGACATGCTACATGGAGATTGGAGATGATCCAGGATTCATTGCAGTTTGTTACTGCGACCATGGAGCTGAATTGGAATCGGAGACTGAAGCATCGATCGACACTCAACTGAAGCGTCGATCGACGAGAAGTCTGAAGCGACGATCGACAAAGAATTAGAAGCACCGATCGACAGTGATCCTGCGAATGAGATAGATGACTTCCCATAAGGATCTATCAACAGTTGGGAGAATGATTACTACCAACCTAGCTTCGCGATTCAGACTGCTACACCTTTAAAAGAGAAGATCATAGCAATGGAACCAGATGAGTATGATGAGGACTAAAGAGAAGACGAGATCATTGAGTACCATGGCCTTTCCATGGAAGAAGCAAGAGTTCTCAAGAGTTTCCATGAGACCAGAGGGGAAATATTGATCAACGTAAACAACAAGACATCGATCGATGCTCATCACAAAAAAAGAGTCAGACGCAAGAGTAGAAGATGCAGCAAATTTTGGTTCTCTCAGAGCAGATGAGTTTTGTATTTTCAGAAATTCAGGAGGACAAGCACGTTCTCTGGATGGACGAGTTATACATATCTTGAAATAATTCGAAGAAACTCTTGCAAGGGCTAGAGAATCAGAAAACCTTCTCAGCCAGCAAAACGAAACAAAGGATCTTGCATCGATTGATAGGAGTGGTTAACCATCGATCGACGGACTCTTCAAATTGTGACAGAGAGCTTATGATTCCAGCGGCAACAGAAGATTCAAGTGGGAAACAAGAGATGAATACGGCATATACAGAGACGAGCATGGATATGCATGAATTGTAGAGGTAGAATCATTCATGTGTCTAGGAAAGACATCAGAGAAATTCTGGAAAGAGCTACAATGCATGAACAAGCTCATATATGTCTACCTGGACATGCAGAGAAGTTCACCAGAACCATGCCAAAGCCAAACACTTACAGCAAAGCAGATATTGATGACATGGTATATGGGATCTACATAGCCCATGAGATGTCACTAGATGATTCCTACAAGAGGCTCGATGATGTCTACTACCCACTCAATGACAACATTGAAAGGCTGAATACACACATGGATGAGCTGAAAGAGGAGATAGACGTGATTCAGAGACAGACTACAATCCGGTCAGAAGCATTGATCGACGGTTACACTCGACCATCGATCAACAATAGTCGCACATCTTTAAGAGGAAGGCTGGTAATAGTGAAGTTCTTAAAAGACAAGCTTGATGAGATTACTTTTTCTCAAGACTTGATGAGGGAGGATTTTTCCCAGAGATTGGAGGACGTCATGGAAACAACTCATACCATACTTAGAATACAACAAGGATGTACTGGACATCTTCAGAAAAGGATGCATGTTCATGAGGTTGATAAGGAGATAATGAAAAACAAGTGGACCAGAGGAGATGTAGCCATAAGAAACTTCGTTGGTACGTGGTTTCAGATTAGCAAAGAAGATGTAGACACTTGCTTTTCAGCAAGTAGTCAATCACCTCCATACTAGTCAACCAACTTCCAAAGTTAAGCTAAATGACTATAACAAAGCGCTGAGTGAGAGGTAACCCCCATGGATTTTACCCACTTTTGCCATGGTCTATAAGTATTTTAATATATATTTACTACTATATAGAGTCTATTTTGGAGTCTTTTGAGGTGCAGAACTGCACAGGCACGTCAGATGTCTAGCTACAGATGGAGACCATCCCACCGGAAGATTGACCCCATATTTTGACACAAAATAGAACTTTGCGTTAGCTTTCCAATTCCACCGGTTTGAGGTCAATCAGCATCATGTATCAGAATTTATGCCCGCTTTACTGAGGAGTGGTCAGTCTGCCTCACGAGAGGAAGCTGTCGAGAAGAGGAATGTATGTCGATCAATGCAGACCTCTTGACATCGATCGATATGGATGCCAGAATGCAGGCAGAGCCTATTTTATAACCGACTGAAGCCCATAAGCAACCACAAATTATCAGAATATCCTTGGAAGTCCATAAACCCTATTTATGTTATTTCTAAGCCACTGTTGACGGCTACGCTTTCTATTATCCTATTCTATCGTTTTCTCTTAGGTTTGGAGAGAAGATCAATTCTCCTTCAGAGATTGATTGGAACTCCATTGGTTTTATCACTGATTTCTTGTTTATTATATTATTCAGACTATGATTTGTGTTATTGCTTGCATGTCTGAGTAATTCATCTTGTTAGGTTTAGGGATTTCATGAGCTTAATGTCTGTTGGGGTCAAAATCGGTCACGACGGAATCAATGTCTGAAAGTCCGTAAAAATCGGCATGAATGTTTTTACGAAAAATAAATCTTAGAAAAAGATCTATTTTTACGAAGAATCTTGCGGAGAAAACACATTCACGAAAAATCGGAGAAAGACGCAAACAAGGTTGCCGCGTAGCGACCGGGCACGTACACGGCTCGGTCGCTACGTAGCGACCAAGCATGTACACGGCTAGGTCGCTACATAGCGACCGAGCTCTCACCGAAGCTCGGTCGCTATATAGCGACCGAGCACGTACACGGCTCGGTCGCTATGTAGCGATCGAGCACGTACATGGCTCGGTCGCTACGTAGCGACCGAGCTCTCGCCGAAGCTCGGTCGCTACGTAGTGACCGAGCACGAACAAGGCTCGGTCGCTACGTAGCGACCAAGCTCTCCCCGAAGCTCGGTCTCTACGTAGCGACCGAGAACGTACACGGCTCGATCGCTACGTAGCGACCGAGCTCTCACCGAAGCTCGGTCGATACTTAGAGACCGAGCTCTCAGCGATGCTCGGTCGCTACGTAGCAACCGATCTCTCCCCGAAGTTTGGTCGCTACGTAGCGACCGAGCACGCACACGACTCGGTCGCTATGCTTTCTAAAAAATCGATACGACATGAATCCATGCATTCTCGTTTACTCTTTAATGCTATCTCCCGAAGACTGTAGCCAACCCATTTCATGTTTCTCGTCATTTGAAGTCATCAATCGAACTTTACGATAAAAACAGCGGAAAGTTCGTTTTTATCGAAAGAAGCCAGAATAAACGTTTCGAGTCAAACAACGGCCCAAAGAGACCTAGGACGTGACTCGAAACCCACTTACGATTTCTTAACCAAAAGCCCATAAACCGTAGGACGGTTTATGCTTGGTTCGCAAGGAATGATAAATGTCAAGTTTCCGCGGATAAATATGAAGTATTCGAAGATAATTAGAAAGATCGGGAAAAATGGAATATCGCCATTTTTAAGTTATGACGGCTTAAAAAGCGTAAACCGACCTAGGAGCGACCTAGGAGCGAGTATATAAGGAGTCCTAGGT
>NC_027751.1:20449149-20450444 GCF_000695525.1 Brassica oleracea var. oleracea | reverse complement strand
ATAACTGTTCGTCCAGATCTTGCAAACCGATCAAAACTCTTCGAAAATCGAGAAACGATCTCCACGCATATCAAGCTCGCTTCCTAAGAAGAGGAAAACTAGAGACATGAACGTCGTCTTAAAACCGATTCGTTTCTGGCAATTCTCTCGGAACCGACATATTCCAAGTCTTCAACCTGGAAACAACCAAATCAGAGTCCAACGTCGTCATCAAACCGACTCGGACTGTCGATCATTCTATTCCTCGAGAAAAAGGGGCTGAGTAGGTGCGTATACTATACTCGTATACTCCCATACTTCAAAAACATATTCAAACAATGCGATGTCTCATCAAGATCAAGAAAACGCTTTCGACAAGAAAACGCTTTCGACAAAGCAAACTCTCGTAGAAATATGCGGAAAAATATTCATACAATGCGATGTCTCGTCAAGATCATCCTAAAAGCAAACGACAATCTGAGATTCGTCTAAACGCTAGGAACTGATCCAAACCATGTTGGAAAAATTCTCATAGACTATACAGCATCTATCATCGCAATCATTCGTTTAAAAACCTCTGCCAAACTTCAGAATGAAAGTCGATGATTTACTGAAGTCATAAAGATCTTTTCCGATTTGATAAAACGAGTTTCGTATAAGAATCATTATACGAGAAATCTTCACGCATCAAAGCATCACTCTCATTTTCCGTTGAACCAACCGACCCACGGAAAAACATCAAAAACATTTGCGACAAAGTAAAATCAGTAGCGTGCTCGGTCGCTGCGTAGCGTGCTCGGTCGCTGTGTAGCGTGATCGGTCGCTGTGTAGCGTGCTTGGTCGCTACGTAGCGACCGAGCTCTCCCCGAAGCTCGGTCGCTATGTTGCGACCGAGCACGTACATGGCTCGGTCGCTACGTAGCGACCGAGCTCTCCCTGAAGTTCGGTCTCTATGTAGCGACCGACCACGTACACCGCTCAATCACTACGTAGCGACCGAGCTCTCACTGAAGGTCGGTCGCTACGTAGCAACCGAGCTCTCACCGAAGCTCGGTCGCTACGTAGAGACCGAGCTCTCAGCGATGCTCGGTCGCTACGTAGCGACCGTGCTTTCTTAAAAATCGATACGACACGAATCAATGCATTCTCGTTTACTCTTTAATGCTATCTCCCGAAGACTGTAGCCAACCCATTTCATGTTTCTCGTCATTTGAAGTCATCAATCGAACTTTATGATAAAAACCGCAGAAAGTTCGTTTTTATCGAAAGAAGCCGTAATAAACGTTTCGAGTCAAACAACGGCCCAAAGAGACCTA
>NC_027751.1:20446689-20448373 GCF_000695525.1 Brassica oleracea var. oleracea | reverse complement strand
AGTTGAACTAAATCGATTAGGTCGTTAATGCTTGTCTAAGGAAGTATCGATCGACGCTCAGGCCATAGCATCGATCGACACTCGCTCCAAGTCAACAAGCGACAACTGAGACTGGACTTAGACATCTGATTAGCAATTGCATGCGAAAGCTGGATTGCTTACTTATTAAAATCGACTTCTAGAATTAATCTATAAACCATTAGCATCCTTGAATTGTAGTTTTGAATCTTTTGATTGATAAATCCCTAGGTCTAGCTATTTCTCCTAACTCTTTACAACCTCAATCAACCAATCGAACAAATACTTTGTTCACCTTGCTTTCATTTGTTTACTGCATTATAAACTGTTTGCCTAGCTTAATCTTGATTTCTAGTCTATTGTGTGCCCTAGCTCTCTGTGGATTTGATCCCTAAGTACTACAATTGAACCTCTTATTTGAGAGAGTAAAATCACTCCTTAGGGTAATTTGAGTGGTAACAAATTTGGCGCCGTTGCCGGGGAGGTTTGATCCCCAATAGACTTGATTAATAGGTTTAGTTTAGATTTTAATTTTTGTTTTAAGTTACTTACGGAAAATTTTTCTTGTTTTTCAGGTACATGCCTATCAGTACCAGAAGCAGCAAGGACGGATTGCTTTTTTTCTCAGACCCAACACGTTTGAAACGCTCGATCCGCACAGAGAAACGCACAGTATCGATTGACACCAACACTTCCACATCGATCGACATTTACCATAGAGCGACGATCGACAGTTCAACTCGAACATCGATCGATACTAGTCCGCGAGAAGACATGATCGCGACACTTGTGCTGCAGAGGGATGAGAATGGAGACCTGCATGACCCTGACGGTCATTTGTGTAACGCAGCAGGTCAGAAACTAGATGCTCAGGGGACTGCAATCCCTGAGCACGATACTGATGCTACAGGATCTGCTATACCTGTAGATGAGGCTGCTCGACAAAGGACACTGGCTGACTACAACAATCCTGATGAATACTACGCCAACAGATCAGCCATTCGCCTTCCAGAGATTCATATTCCGAATTTCAAGCTGAAGCCACAGTATTACACACTGGTGGCACAGATACCCTACTCTGGGTTATCTCACGAGCATCCTATGGACCATCTGGATAGATTCGAGGATCTTATTGCTGCTATCAGTATGGATGGAGTCCCTGAGGACTACCTGCTTTGCAAGCTCTTCAAACACTCACTTGTTGGAGAAACTTCGCATTGGCTTAAGCAGCTACCACCAGGATCTCTTACATCTTGGACTGACATCCAAAAGGCGTTCCTGCATGAATTCTTTGGTGAAGCATGAGCTCAAGAGATAAGAGATAAAGTTTGGACATTCTCCCAAGGACCTACAGAAGCTTTCAAAAGATCTTTGGAGAGGTTCATGAGATACCAAAGGGACTGTCCACATCATGGTTTTACGGAGGTTCAGCTGTTGAAGAAGTTCTACAAGGGTATTGATCTGCAATATCGTGTGATGCTGGATACTGCAAGCGAAGGAAACTTTGAAGGATGACAGCAAGATCGTTGAGGCTGAGACTGGTTCTATACATGAAGTCTCATTGGTGGAGCAAGCTATATACCAAGATAAGGATCCGTGCCATTTAGATGACATGGAATTTAAGCTGGAGGACCTCTTGAAAGATCAGCTGGAGATGACTGAGGAT
>NC_027751.1:20442375-20446503 GCF_000695525.1 Brassica oleracea var. oleracea | reverse complement strand
CTGGAAGAAGATGCTTTTCTAGTCGAAAGTTCTATGTCTGTAGGCAGCTCGTATTGGTGTCGACCAGGCAGCTCGTATTGGTGTCGACCGACACCAACGACTGAGCATCGATCGACATCATCACTTGAGCGTCAACCGACACCATCAGACAAGCATCGATCGACACCACTTTTGGGATCAGACAAGATTGTTCAAATTCAGAGCCACTCCGACTTCGCCGCTCGACACCCACATCCTCCCTCCCGAGCTCGAGTTAAATTAAAGGAAGTCGATCGACAACAACACGAGTGCATCAATCGACAACAACAAGAAAGAATCGATCGACAGCAACATGGTTGCATCGATCGACAAGAGCAGCCGAGTACTGATCATCCATCCACGCCATATCAAGTGCGTTTACCAGATCTTGAGGCACACCGCTTGAATGCTACTAGAATTCCATCTCAGACATTAGTTTGCTTAGAGCCAACAGAGAAGATAAGTCAGCAATCTGCAGAAGCACCAGAGCAAGAGAAATCAACACTAGCTGAAACTTCTCTCGTTGAGATCGATCAACGCCAATGGGATGGATACGAACCTTCGATGGAAAAGCAAGAAACAAAAGAAGGAGTTCAAAGTGAGAACAGAGTCAAATTTAGGAAAGTCTTTATTCCCAAATACCTCAGGAGAGAAGTTAACAAGGTGGAACTTGATGGATTTCACAAGAGGGTGAAGAGAGTTCATAAGGATATGTCTTTCGAGGATGCATATTATAAGTACAGACTTGGTAATTTCTTTAGAGAGAGCAGAGAGATGGATAAGGACATTGAGATGTTATTCAACAAGGTCCGGCGTAAGCCTAAGAGGACTCTGAAGAAGGAACAAGATCCTAGAAAGTTCTTGATTCCATGTTGTATACATGATCACACCTTGCCAAACGCCCTCTGTGATACTGGATCTACAGTAAGTATCATGGCTATAGACACTGCTGATTTATTAGGATTGAAGATGGAGCCTTCTCAGGATAGTTTCACTTTCGTAGATAACTCCAAGGAAAACTCAGCCGGCATGATCAAGAATGTCAAGGTAGAGATAGGAGACTGCAGTATCCCTGTGGACTTTCACGTCGTGAAGAGCAAATCTGGCCAGATATCTTCTCTTCTTTTTGGAAGAGCCTTCATGGCTACAGTGGGAGCAGTTTGTGATCATAAGAAGAATAGGATGTGCTTGACTAATGTTGATGAAACTGTCTTCTATGATCTTGTGGAGAAAAAGAAAGGTGAGAAGTTTATTTCCTGCATAGATGTGTTTGAAGATCCGGCACTTACGACCGATACATGTCGCGAGCCTGCACGACCAGCATCAGCATTGATCGACATCCTGTCTTCAATATCAATCGACAGTACATCCTCAGAATCGATCGATAGCACTATCTCAGCATCGATCAATAGCACTATCTCAGCATCGATCGACAGAAACTCATGTTGCCAATCGCTACCTGTTGTGATCCCTGGAATATTGAGTTGTCCTCAGGACATTGCAGACTCGACATTGGAGAGCACATATGAATCAAGCAGTTATCCTACCTCAGATGTCGACAGATTCACTCTAGAAGACTTCTTGGAGTTGGAAGAATGGCTTAGGCAGAAGCTTGATGACGATCGACACAGTTGAGATAGAACCAATTGAGGAGAGAATGCACAAGTCTGAGACATCACACTTTTCTGTCCCTAAACATCAGAGACCCTGTGAAGCTGTTGGGATTCACAAAAGAGTGAAAAGGATACATGATCCAGTGAAGTTTGTGGTTCCCTGCTTTGTTTTTGAAGATGAATCTCCTATTCCACCAGAGAGAAGTGTTCAACCAGGTTCCTACATTGGGGTATTGGATGAACATCAGCATGCATCAATTTCTCAGAGTGGATTGGGATATAGAGGTTACATTGACAAAGGTCCAGCAGAAGCATTATCGAATGACGCCAACGACCAGACAACATCGATCGACAGTATCACCTCACCATCGATCGACACCCATCGCATATCAGAGCAGACAGTATGAAGTGTGTCGAAATCTTTTTGATGGAGGTACCACCATGAGATCAGATAAGTCTGGGGAAGGAAAAAGAATAGAAAGAAGAAAAAGAAAAGGAATGCAGATGCAGATTGCCTATCAGTATTTCCTTTGCAATGTCAAGAGGGTAGTCTTGAGTATAGAGTGCGCTGAAGAGAAGGTTCTGAATCCTTTACCAAGGTAAGAGTGCTTTACCAAGGTAAGAGTGCTTTACCAAGGTAAGAGTGCTATGTGATCCAGAGCTGAGAGAGAAAGGAGAAGTTTCTGCAAGAGATTTTATCAACTGCATCAACAAGATGAGAAAGAGAGACACTGAGACTTGTTCTGGACCAAGTTCACATCCTCAGCCAGACTAAATCAGATATCCAAAAGTCAAGCTAATGACTAAAAATAAGCGCTGAGTGGGAGGCAACCCACTATTAGGTAATTTCTTTCAGTTTAGTTTAGATTGTTACTGATTAAAGTTTTTATTTACTGCAAGTTAAAATAAATGAAAAAAAAATGAATAGTAACGACGGTACTGTAGCAACCGCACTGTAGCAGAGGCACTGTAGCATCGATGGACACTGTAGCATGGAAATCGATCGAAAAAATGGATTGGTTTTTTAGTTATCTATTACTGACTTTTAGTGATTAAATATGTTAGGTAAAAGGAAAAAACCCGAGGAAGATGAGTTTGCCCGAGGATCGACGATGGCTGTGCATCATCGATCGACAGAGCATCATCACTAGCATCGATCGATCGCCACTTAACTGTGTCAATCGACAGAGCTTCAAGAGTATTGATCGGCACTTAACTGTGTTGGTCGACACTCACATCAAAGACAGGTATACCGTTTTTCCTTGTTAAATATTGTCCTTATGATTTATTTCCCCACCGATCTTAGACTGTATAACACTGGAGATAGTGTTGTTTAAGTCTAGGGGAAGTTCTACTAGTATTATGTCTTAGTTAGTTATTTAGAAAAAAAAATAAAATAAAAGATCCGAGTAGACGATTGCCCAACATATCTATTAATGAGAGCATGTCGATATCGCTCGACAGTATATTACTTGCAGCGACCAATGGTAACTCTTTTCCATCGATCGACACTTAATCCGGTCAGGTATATCGTTCTCACTTGTTAAATTGAGTACTTATGATTTATTTATCACCATAACTCCGACTAGATACACACTGGGGACAGTGTAGTTTAAGTCTGGGGGGATGTTTACTGATATTAGTGTGTTAATGGGTCTTATCAAAATGTTTTCAAAATAGTTTTATTGGGTCAAGAAAGGGATAATGAACTTATTAGATTTTTTCTTGTTATCTAACCACTCTTTAGCACCATTCTAGACTTACTGATTGCAGATAGTATTAAAGATACTAAAGTGGATCAACCTGTCAACTATTTACACTTGCTGAGATTGTTTGAAAGAACCAAAGCTGACCTCCAACACTAAACCTGACACAAATGCTTGTCTTGGGCTTGGTATACATGGAATCGGATTCTTCAAACAAGTCTAGAAGGTAAAGCCTTGTGTAGATTTATAACATTTTCTCTCTCTATTTCGACCCTAGATTTATAGGTAGAGATATTTATTTACAAAAAAAATAAAAATAAATAAACAACAGAAAAGAAAAAAAAAGAAAAGAAAAATACATATATATACATATATATATAATAGGTGTTAGTTAGGTGGAATCCGAACATGACTTGGTGGCTACAACCATTAAGGCTTGCTTCATAAGGATTCCAACAAAAAGAATTAGAACGGGACTTGGTGGCGGCAATCATCAAGGTTCGATTCACATGAATTCTTGGATATAGGTCAAAAAGAAGTGAACATGACTTGGTGGCAACCACCAATATAAGCAGACTTTGACTAAAGAGAGAAATTAGTAGAGAAAAAAGATAGGAACTAACTTTTACATGCAGATTCAAATACTTGTTTGAAGTCCTTGCATCCTGTGATCGATACTCCAAAGGTAAAGCCTGCATTTTTATTTATGTTAAGAAATGAGGTTGGTAGAGGGGAATGTCAGACAGGATTTGCTAAGTTGTTGGCTAGGTGAATTTGGTTGCCAAGCTAGG
>NC_027751.1:20440463-20442238 GCF_000695525.1 Brassica oleracea var. oleracea | reverse complement strand
GATTTTACCCACTTTTAGCCATGGTCTATAAGTGTTTTAATATATATTTACTACTATATAGAGTCTATTTAGAGTATTTACAGGTTCAGGTACGTTTTGGAGAAATATGGTGATTTTGGAGTCTTTTGAGGTGCATAACTGCACAGGCGCGTCAGATATATAGCTATGGATGGAGACCTTCCACCATTAGATTGAGCCCATCTTTTGCCACAAGTTATAACTTTGCGTTATATTTCCAATGCCACTGGTTTGAGGTCAATCAACATCTTGTAGCAGAAGTTATGCCCGTTTTACTGAGGAGTGGTCAGTCTGCCTCGCGAGAGGAAGCTGTCGAGAAGAGGAACGTATGTCGATCGATGCAGAACTCTTGACATCGACAATAGTCGCACATCTTTAAGAGGAAGGCTGGTAATAGTGAAGTTGTTAGAAGACAAGCTTGATGAGATTACTTTTTCTCAAGACTTGATGAGGGAGGATTTTTCCCAGAGATTGGAGGACGTCGTGGAAACAACTCATACCATACGTAGAATACAGCAAGGATGTATTGGACATCTTCAGAAAAGGATGCATGTTCATGAGGTTGATAAGGAGATAATGAAAAACCAGTGAACCAGAGGAGATGTAGCCATAAGAAACTTCGTTGGTACGTGGTTTAAGATTAGCAAAGAAGATGTAGACACTTGCTTTTCAGCAAGTAGTCAATCACCTTCATACTAGTCAACCAACTTCCAAAGTTAAGCTAAATGACTATAACAAAGCGCTGAGTGGAAGGTAACCCCCATGGATTTTACCCACTTTTAGCCATGGTCTATAAGTGTTTTAATATATATTTACTACTATATAGAGTCTATTTTGGAGTCTTTTGAGGTGCAGAACAGCACAGGCGCGTCAGATGTCTAGCTACGGATGGAGACCTTCCCACCATTAGATTGAGCCCATATGTTGACACAAGATATAACTTTGCGTTAGCTTTCCAATTCCACCAGTTTGAGGTCAATCAGCATCTTGTAGCAGAATGTATGCCCGTTTTACTGAGGAGTGATCAGTCTGCCTCGCGAGAGGAAGCTGTCGAGAAGAGGAACGTATGTCGATCGATGCAGAACTCTTGACATCGATCGATAAGGATGCCAGAATGCAGGCAGAGCCTATTTTATGACCGACTGAAGCCCAGAAGAAACCACAAATTACAGAATATCTTTGGACGACCAGAAACCATATTTATGTTATTTCTAAGCCACTGTTGACGGCTACGCTTTCTATTATCCTATTCTATTGTTTTCTCTTAGGTTTGGAGATAAGATCAATTCTCCTTCAGAGATTGATAGGAACTCCATTGGTTTTATCACTGATTTATTATTTATTATATTATTCAGAGACTATGATTTGTGTTATTGCTTGCATGTCTGAGTAATTCATCTTGTTAGGTTTAGGGATTTCATGAGCTTAATGTCTAACTGATAATCAATTAGGATTGCTAGATTATCTATAGATCTCTACACCAGGATGATTTGTAATACTAGGATCTGGAATCGTTAGAATAGCACGACAGTGTGACTAATTGTTTGAACCTAGAATCATAGGATAGTTGAGAGGCACGAAAGTGCAATCAATTAACAGAACTTCGAACTCTGCTGGATTGGATACCTAGGCGCATAAGTTGAACTAAATCGATTAGGTCGTTAATGCTTGTCTAAGGAAGTATCGATCGACGCTCAGGCCATAGCATCGATCGACGCTCAGGCCATAGCATCGATCAACACTCGCTCCAAGTCAAA
>NC_027751.1:20408663-20440293 GCF_000695525.1 Brassica oleracea var. oleracea | reverse complement strand
TTTACAACCTCAATCAACCAATCGAACAAATACTTTGTTCACCTTGCTTTCATTTGTTTACTGCATTATAAACTGTTTGCCTAGCTTAATCTTGATTTCTAGTCTATTGTGTGCCATAGCTCTCTGTGGATTCGATCCCTAAGTACTACAATTGAACCTCTTATTTGAGAGAGTAAAATCACTCCTTAGGGTAATTTGAGTGGTATCATTTTACTTAGTTTTATTTCGAATTATTGCTGTTTTTCGCATTAAATTTATTGCAGGTCTATAAAAAAATTAAAAAAAATAAACCAAAAAGAGATCCGAGGAGATGATTGCTCAGCCTATCAACCAATGAGACCTGGTCGACATCGATCAATAATACTACACTAGCAACGATCGACATACACTTAATTGTGTCGATCGACATCAAACATCAGCGAGCAGATATATCGTTCTACCTTGTTAATTATGTGCTTATGATTTATGTTATCATCAATCTTCGACTATATATACACTAGGGATAGTGTAATTTAAGTCTGAGGGAGGGAGGGGGGAGGTTTACTGATATTTAGTTTATTTTTGAGTTTTATAAAATGTTTTCAAAAAGTTTTTATTGAGTCAAGAAGAAGATAATGAAATTTTACAATTTCACTTATTATCTAACCACTCTCTAACACCACTCTTAGATTTATTGACTGCAGAGTATATTAGAGATACAAAAGTGGGTCACCTGCCAGTTATCCACACTTGCTGAGAATGTTTGAAGGAACCAAAGCTGATCCCCAACCCAATTGAGCTTAATCTGCTTGTCTTGGGGCTTGGTATACATTAGATAGGATTTCTCGTGCAAGTCTGGAAGGTAAAAGTCTGTGTGTTTCTGATTCCCTTCTTTCTCTCTCTTCGGCATCTACAAGCATACAAAGATTGAAATGATTTCATGTGGTTTAAAGGGGTAGGAGTGTCTCCCGCGATCCCATTATTCTACTCTAATGGAATGATCACACATCGTTGGAAGCGAGGGATATGAGTGTCTCATGTGATCCCATTATTCGCCTACACTTTATCAAAAAAAAAAATAATAAAAAAAGAGAGAAAAATAAAAGAGAAAATTGAAAAGAAGATGAATAAGATGGACTGTGTCAGCATCATTTTTCATTGGAATTGAGATTCAGAGAAGAGAGAAAGAGGGAAGAAAAGGATCAGTTAAGATTACCTGTGTGTTCAGAAACTTGCTTGAGTAAGAGTCAATGTGTCTTTGGATCGATACTCCCAAGGTAAAGCCTACACTTTTTATATATGTATTAGATGAGATCAGTAGAGGGGCTAGTCAGACAATATTAGCTAAGTTGCTGGTTATATGGATTTGGTTGCTAAGCTAGGATATGCTATATAAATACCTCTAAAGTTGGAATTGATTTGATGTGGCTTGCAATATTGTAGAGGTGATGATAGTGAGTTCTTAAATTGTGTGAGCCTCTGTTGTTTTCAAACCTGTTTCATGAAGACTACTGTTTGTTTTACTTGAGGACAAGCAAAATGGTAAGTCTGGGGGAGTTGATATACCATGGATTTTACCCATTTTTAACAATGGTATATAGGTGTTAGGAACTATTTATTATGTTTTGGAGTCTTTTTAGCACATTTACAGGTTCATGAGTTTTTTGGAAGAAAGTGGTGATTTTGGTGCATTTTGGAGATAAAATGAGAGGAAGCCCGTAGCTGACCATCGAACCAGTCCGAAGGTCGACAACCAAAGACAAACACCGAGCGACGCACATCCTGCGCCGTCGATCGACAGTGAAGCGCACAACAACCAACTAGGTTTTCAGCCGACTTAAATCCCAAGTCACAACACACTTAAAAAAATACACTTAGCCGACTTTTAACCTAATATTTATGTGTTCTGCCATTGTTCTAGGCAACACACGCTTTCATACTTTCTACTTTTTACAGCGAACAATACCTAGAATTTTTAGTAGTTTGGAGAGAAGATTCAAGACTCCTTCAGAGATTTGTATTGGAACTCCAGTATTTCTAATTCTTTTATATTTATGCATTCTATTTAGTTTATGTTTATGATTTACTTTGCTATGTCTGACTAATTCAACTGTTAGAATTAGGGTTCAAATAGGTTATGAGGGATTAGCCCAAAATATAGAATTGCTAAGGTGATAAATATCCTTCAAAGAAATATCATTAATGCTTGTGTTCTAGAGTAGCTAACTAGAACCTTGAACTTAGGATTGTGGACAACTACGTGGGTAGGTTCTGCACCAGAACTAATTCCTTTGAGCTAGTATTATTAGAAACAAGTGAAAGCTGATTTAGACAATACTAGTGAACCTATTGATCAACTCGCTAATGCCTCTCTAAGAAAACATCGATCGACCTTCTTACCATAATATCGATCGACGTTCAATCCGTATCAACAAGCGACAACTGAGATATTGGACTTAGTCAATACATAAGAATCACAAGCGAAAGCTGGATATCTTTACACTAGAAGTCGAGTTCGAGGAATGACAACCTAAGTATTCTATACCTCTATAATTTTGATTGCCTGAATAAGAAACCCTAGATATAGCGCTTTCTAATAAATATTTACAAACCTCAAACCAATCAACTGAACAACTACCTTGTTCGCCCTGAAATTTACTGTTTTCATTAGTTACCTAGCTTAATCACAAACTGTTTAGATCTATTGTGTGTCCTAGATCCTTGTGGATTCGATCCATAAGTACTACAATTAAACCTCTTATTTGAGAGAGTAAAATCACTCCTTAGGGTAATTCGAGTGATATCAGGCGGTCTATAGGCACAGCGGTTACAGAGGAGAGAAGTGTGAGAAGCTGAGGTGCAGAAGAGGTGACAGGGTAGGAGAGGAAGCGGAGCAAATCCAAACCATGATGTGAACAGAACCGGCCTGCCAAGAGCCGTCATGGTCTGAGACGACGTGGAGTGGTGGAGGCGCAATGGAGTCGAAATAACTAGCAGATCTGGCGAGTAAAAACACAAGCTTAGTAGATCCGCTCATTCTGAATGTAGCGGCAGCAAGAAGCGGAGCCGGAGGAACGGTGGCGACAAGGAGAGATGGGTAGACAGTGACAAAAAGAAGGAATGGAGAGAAGACGTTGACAGCGAGGGGAGCTTGAGACGATGATAAAAGCGGGAAGAACGGATACGACGAGAGGAGCAGTGGCGGTTATGAGATGAGCGGAAGTGATGGTGGCGACGAGGAGAGCGAGTTGAAAGGTGGCAAAAAAATAACCGAAAGGAATGACGACAGGAAGTATAAAGCATGGCGGTGGCCGTAGACTCGATGCAGAGTGGAAGTGAGAATAGACGATGACGCCGACGCCGGCGCCGGCGAGCCATTTCGCCACCGGCGTCGAAAAAACTCAAACAGTTGACGGTGCCTAGAATAACGTGCCGAAGAGAGAAGTTAAGCTAGGGCGATCTATAACTGCTAAAGTTTAATACATACAAATATTGAACCATTGTGTGTATTATCATGATAAGAACTAGTGGCCTAGTGGTAAGGATAGGCAAATAATTCAGATCCTTGATTGATTCTATAACAATCTGATATGGTCCGAAAAGTTAGATATTTGAAATCTCTTATTTGTCAAACTTGATTTTGTCTATACCTTTTGTTTGTTTAAATGTGATATTGATTTTGTCAATCCTTACGTGTACGTCACTGGTCATTATCATGATAATGGCCCCAATTGTTCAATATATGTATATATTACGCATAGAGCACAATCATTTTGGTAGTTTTTTTCGGAAGAACACGTGATATCATTGGTGATGTTCAAGCATTTCGAGGGTTAAATCCATTGTATCTCAAATATATATATATATATATATATTAATATCATCCCTGAACAGAGTAAATCGGAGCCAGTAAAATTTCCAGCGACGTAGATAATTAGCCGGCTAGGTTACATACAACAAGATGATAGAAAAAACACTCAAATATATCTTTATTTATATGAAAATATCTTTAATTTAAATTAATAAAACCGTTAAAATAGATATACGACAAAAAGTTTCTTAAAATTATCTCATAAATTCTTATTTGAAATATCGTTGCTATTATTTTCATATTGTTTTACTATTTAGATACTAAACATAACACTATATGTTTGAAATTTTTCTATAAGCCGTTCAAAATTTCGACACAATTTTAATATTATAAGAAAGAAATAATAAAAAGTGAGAAATTTAAAATATTCTTATTAATATTTTAAAAGTTTTAAAATCCCAGAAGACAATTATATCTCATTTGTTGATTCTAATTTTAAAAAGAAAAAACATATTATTAATTAACTTATATTTAAATATTAATTTTAACATTTTTGAAAATTAAAAATGTGTTAATTTTTTAAATAATCTATTCCTAAGATTACAAGCAATCTAACAAAAATAAAATAGTAATATAAGTATTAAAGAATTCTTAGAATTATGAGATTTTATTGTTATCGATAGTACATATTAATATTCGAGAAACATGTATAAAACTGAGTTGTCAAATATATATATGTTATGGACAATAATCACATGCCTTCCTACGTCACCTAAATCTTTGTTGTATTTATCCTAAAAACAATTACCAAATCAATCATGAACAAATTATGTAGTATAATTATTAACGAAAAAAACTCTGTATTGTTGTTTTAATTTTCTATATATATATATTTCTAGAGAGGACATGGTAAATTATTTTCTAGATCCGTCCCTCACACTATATGTATTAGTCTCGCATAAACTTGACCTTCTTCATTACATTTCAGGTGGCACAAAGAAATGGAGTTTGAATCTAAAATAACATACGCAAAACATAGAGTTGCCGAGGCGTGCTTGTGGGCAGTTGGAACATACTTTGAGCCTGAGTATTCTCGAGGACGAGTTTTACTAGCTAATGTAGTCATCTTACTCACAGCGCTTGATGATACGTATGATGCGTATGGCACAAAAGAGGAACTTGAGCTTTTCACATATATATGCATTGGAAAAGTACTCGTTCTCCAAAAACTTAAAAAGTTTTTTTTTTTTTTTTTTGGATTTATCGATGGCTGGCTTATTACATGACTTGCTAATACAGGTGGCTTCCCGAAGCACCTAACGGGATACCTGACAGCATGAAACACCTTTACCGGGTCATAATCGATTTCTATGATAAACTCGAGGATAAGCTTGAGAAGCAAGGAAGGTCCGGTTGTAGCTTCCATCTTAAAAAATCAGTTAAGACATTAAGAGTCAATTCTACGAATACTTTAATTGTTTTTTATTTATTTTAAAATCCTCATATTCAGACCTAACTGATGATTTTTTCTTAATCAGTTGAAATCAACAGCCAATGGATACATGCAAGAAGTAAACTGGTTGAGAAAGGATTGCATTGCTAAATTTGACGAGTATAAAGAGAATGCTATCTTGTCTTCCGCTTACTATGCCATAATGGGCGTGACATTCGTGGGAATGGGAGATGTGGCGAAACTTGATGCTTTTGAATGGTTAAGTTCGCATCCTAAAATTAGGATAGCAGCTGAGATTATCTGTCGATTCACAGATGACATTACTAGCTATGATGTGAGCACAAACTTCGAGTTTAGAATCCTAACCATATATAAGTATATCCAAGTTTTTCTAAACTATATATACACGTATGTCTCAAATTGAATATTCTTTTGCCAAGGTATTGAGTACTTTTGACATATTGACATATCATAATTGCAGTTTGAACACAAAAGGGAACATGTAGCGACGGGCATCGATTGTTACATGAAGCAGTTTTGTGTTTCCAAGGAATTAGCCTACATGGATTATTCAATATTGTTTCAAATGCTTGGAAGGAGTTGAATCAAGAGCTAATGAGGCCTCACTCGTTTCTATTCCCTTTCTTGATGCGAATTCTTAACCTTTCGCGTATCATCGATGTCGTCTACAGGTACGAAGATGCTTACACCCACCCCGAATTCTTGAAAGAGCACATTGTCTCTTTGCTCATTGAAAATATCCCCATTTAAGAATTTTTATTGTGGTGGACTGGTGGAGATTATTACAATCCACGGAATTTGACCTGATCCATTACGCAATGATGGCAAGGTAAATTTCTCATATTATGGTAGTTGAGCTATGTCGATCCCACATATTATTTGTATTTTTTAACCCCTCTTACTTAGTCTGTGTTACTGCTGTATTTGTACCTATTTTTATCAGTAAATTGTTTTTTTATAACATCTTAACTTTATTAATTTCAAATCAATGTAACATATTACATGAATCATAAGAAACATCAAACATGTTGTTATGTTGTTAAAAAGAACATTTAACAGAGACAGCAGTAACACGATGCTTCCTAACGCATTCGTATGATAGGCTGATTCGCTAGCTTTCTTCCACTTCGTTCTTGATCTTATAAGATCTTTCTTTTGGCTCTCAATTCTTGTGAGTAAATGCATTTTTTCTCTAAAAAGATCATTGGATACGATCCATCTGTTACATCGCAATCCGTCCCTAACATTCCCGCTACGGGAGATAACATGTTTAATTATACCTGTCCATGGCGTTGATATTCTTTTGCTTTGAAACCAATAAAGCAATAACTTCAAACCGTTTTGTTATTGAGATATCTTCAGACTCCTTGCTTTAAATCGTACACTTCCCCATTCACTCCTCTGTATTTTATTCTTAATCATCAACACCACTGGATCATGAAGGAAAGCTTTTAGAATAAACAAGATGAGTAGCAATTGCACCACGTTTGTACGACATGAACCACCAAAAGTATAACCCAATGATTATACACCACGTTTCCAACTCCTCATGTATGACACGCATCCATCTCTTGAAATCTCCTGGCCATGGAGGTATTTTTTGTCGATTCCTTATTTGCACAAGGCAAGATCCTCGAATGATTATATCAACTTGCAACGAGTGCAAGGAAAGGCCATCGATACTGTAACTCCATAAGACTAGGAATTCCAACACCGGAGAATGATACCCCCGTTGGGAGAAGAGACGCACACCCAACGCTCAACGAAAACGCATAACTGATGATATATCTCCGAAAAATATCATAGGTGATATTCGCCGCTGACTAAATCCGGGTGATCGCAGTGGTGGGGTGACAACAAAACGCGATTTGGTTTTCTCCAAATCGAAAAACTTGATGTCCAATTCATCATGAATTGGTTAGATTACTAAAGTAACAATAACTAAAAAGAAAAAACAGGAAACTCCGACGGTCGAAGCCGCCGGAAACGTGGACCTCCGGTGTAGAAATGAGTTTGGTGGTGGTTTTCAAAAAATAGCCTATAGCGTCGCTTTGCAGAGCGGTTTTTATCATTTATTTTATCAGTAAATTGTTTTTATTTCGATTCTTCTACCCATTTGTATTTTAACTATTATTTCCATGACTTGATTTCTATTGGGATATTATATATATATATATATATATATATATATAAATATATATTTGGTCGACTTCTACAGTGTTGTAAATAACAACCACACAATGGCAAGAAGAGTTTGACCTTAAACCAGAATCAGACACATAAACTCATTGGCATATTCTCTGACGAGCTCGCCGACGTAAGTTAGAAAGTATGAATTTGTCGAAATATGGAGAATTTAAAAAAAAACACTGAGTAAACATAGAAGATAGACACAAACAATTGTTTATCCAGAGTTCACTTAGAATGGCTACGTCTCAGTGCCTGGCAAAGAGGCAATCCATTATAATCTCGAGTACAAAGATATAGAACATCTCTCTCTCTATCTCTCTCTCTCTCTCTCAAGCCTAACGGCTTGCTTAGTGTGAAAACACACACACACAAAATTGGAATACACGAGCTCCTCTTATATAGAAGGAGTCTATTACATTTTCCTAGTTGGATTAGGGCATTCGCCTCTTTCCATAATCATATTTCCAAAATATTTGCAACTTCCATAACTCCATTAAATAATATTTCCAGGATTCTATCTGTTGAAACCACGATAGACAAACTGTTTGACTTTAAACCAGAATCAAACACACAAACTACGACACACTTTCTGACAGAATCGTCGACGTAAGTTAGAAAGTATAAGTTTGTAGAATTATGGAAAACAGAAGAAGAATGCGAAAATATAGAAGATGGACACAAGTAATTGCTTACCCAGAGTTCACCTAGAATGGCTACGTCTCTCGGGCCTGGCAAGAGGCAATCCAGTATAATTTTAAGAACAAAGATATAAAATCTCTCTCTCTCTCTCTCTCTCTCTCTCTCTCTCTCTCTCCCTCACACACACACACACACACACACACACACAATCTTACAATAGGCTTACTTCGACAAGAGAGAAGAGAACACACGAGCTCCTCTTATATAGTAGGAGTAGGGGTGTCAAAATGAGCTAGCTCGCTCAACTCAGCTCAGCTCATGGTGAGCTCGGGTCTTTCATGGGCTAGCTCAGCTAAACTCATTTATTATATGAGCTTCAATATACAAACTCGAACTCAGATCATCTCGATCATGAGTTAAATGAGCTAACTCGCGATCAGACATAAAAAATAAAAATAATTAAAAATATAAAAAATATTCTATTTTTATAGTATAATTTTAAATTAAAAAATTCAAAGCGTTAATATTTAAATACTGAATAAAACCAAGACCTAATAATATATTAAATCAAAGCTAAATCAGTGATCCAAAAATATATTTTACATAAAAGTCTTGTGATGATTCATATTCAAACTCTTTATCTATTCAAATCGTAAAGTTATATATATTCCGCATGAAAGTCTTAGGAATATTTATTTTTATATTTTAGTTCTAAAGATATATGATATGAGGATTTATATCAATATTCTTTTACATTTTAGTATATATTTATTACTTTTTGGTTTTATATTTTAATTTTATAAGATAAATATGATTAATATAGAAATTAATTTTTCATACATAAGAAAAATAGAAGTCATCCATATATACACATATATAAAACGACCAAGCTCATGAGTTAGCTCATGTTCATTAAAGATCGTTCATATAACTCGTGATCTAATTTAAACTCGATCATTAATAGACGCCTACTGTAGGAGTCTATTACATTAACCTAGTTGGATTAGGGCATTTGCCTCTTTCCATAAACTTATTAGGAATATTTCCAAAATACTTTCAACTTCCATAAACCATGAAAGTAATATTTCCAGGATCCTATCAATTTCCATAACTCATAAAAGTGACATTTTCCTTTCCTTATATGACGTCCTTGTCTTGGTTTAAGTTATGTGATCTTGTTTGATATCTATCGCCAAATCCTAACGAAGTCCCTGACGAATTCCTTGACGCTGTCTATGATGCCGTCCTTGATGAATCCCAACAAACTCCACCTTGATGACATCAAACATGATCCACTATTTAGGTTATGCAAACTCGTGCTTTGCCAGGCAATGCTGAATGATCCTCAGTGTTCGGACATCCCAAGGAAGTCCACAGTTTCCTCAAACTTCTTTACCAGAACCACCTTGGTTAATATATCAGCAGAATTCTTAGAAGTACATATCTTCTTCACACTACATCACCTTGAGCGATAATATCCCTAATGAAGTGCATCTTTCTGCTAATGTGCTTAGTTATCTCATGAAACACATTATTATTTGCCAGACACAATATACTTTGAGAGTCACACGATATATCCACCGTGTCTTGCTTGAATTCAAGCTCCTCCGCTAAGCCCCTTGACCAAATTCCTTTTTTTGACTGCTTCAACCAGCTCCATATACTCCGCTTCATTCGTTGACAAAGCCACTACACTTTGTAGACTTGATCTCCAACTGATTGTATTCCCACCAGCCATGAAAACATAACCTGAGATCAACCTTCTCTTGTCCAAATCTGAAGCAAAATCAGAACCACATAAACCTTCAACCGTAAACACCTCATTCTTCCTGAAGAAAAGTTTCACATCTTGTGTTCCCTTCAGGTATCTCAATACCAACTTAAACGCATTCCAATGAACCATCCATTGCTTTCTCATAAACCTGCTAGACAACCCCAATGCATACGCCAAATCACACCTTGTACATATCTTAGCATATGCTTCCGATGGCATTAGCATATGGAATATCATCCGTACTTGTCTCTGCTTCATCATCATCTACGGCAGACAATTTGAAATGTGCGCCAACAGGTGTTGACATACTCTTTGACTCATCTATGTCGATACCTTGAGAATCTTCATGATATAACTAGATTGAGATAGTGTCAGAATCCCCTTTCCACGATCCCTCTCAATATCCATTCCTAAAATTCGTCTTGCAGGACCCAAGTGCTGAGTAGCTGCTTTACCTTCCTGATCTCTGCCGCATCCCTTGACGCAACCAACATATCATCCACATATAACAACATATAGATGTATATACCCTTAGTTACCTCCTTGATGTAAACACATTGATCATATTAACTCTTCACAAATCCATGACTAACCACAAACTGATCAAAATATTTGTTCCATTGTCTTGGCGCCTGCTTTAGTTCATAAATAGCCCTCTGAAGTATACAAATGTGATCCTCCTTTCCTTTAACATGAAACCCCTCTGGTTGCTCTATGTAAATCTCTTCTTCAAGTGTACCATGAAGAAACGTAGTCTTTACATTAAGTTGCTCAATCTCCAAATCCAGATTCACTGTAATTGACAACATAAATCTTATGGATACATGTTTCACGGCGGGTGAAAAAATTTCTTGATAATCAATACCCTCTCTCAGAGGGTATCCCTTAGCAACTAACCGAGCATTGAATCTAGGCTTCTCAACACCAGGTATACCAGACTTCGGTTTAAATACCTAATTGCAGCCTATCACCTTACACTTACTAGGACTTCTCACAGGCTTTCAGGTTTGGTTCTTATCCTGTGAAGTCATCTCTTCACCACATGCTTCATCCCACTGCCTTCTTTCTTTGATGTTCATTGCTCTATGATAGTCTTGAGGTTCTTCAGCACATACGTCATCAATTACATATAGAGCAAATGCTGCTATATCCTCGAACTCAGAGTACCGTGCAGGTGGCACTATTCTTCTCTGAACTCTATACCTTGCTAACTGATGATATCCTTCAAAACTTTCACCTTCTTCATCATTTGCGTCAACAGCTACACCTAAAGTCTCAACTTCTGGTTCTGATGCAGATCATGCTGCTTCTTTCAGCGCAATCTGATTTCTTAGCTCTTCTATGTCATTTGGTTTAACCTTGTAGACATTCAAATTCTTTTAGACCTTATCTTCTGTAAATACCACATTCCTGCTTATAACACATTTTTTCTCTTCAAGAAACCAAACTTTGTATCCTTTCACACCTGATGGATAACTGACGAAGATTTCCTTTTTAGCTCTGGCCTTGAGCTTTTCTTAATCTACATGGAAGTAAACCATTGATTCAAGTCTTCTTAGGTGCAGATAACCAGGCTTCTTGCCTAACCAAATTTCCCCAGAATGTTTTCATCTATGGCAGAAGATGGACTCATGTTTGTCACATACGTTGACGTAGACAACGCTTCAGCCTAGAATTGTTCCTCTAGACTCGACTCAACAAGAAAGCATCTCACCTTCTCCATCAGAGTCTTGTTCACACGTTCAGCTACACCGTTCTGCTGTGGTGTATATGCACATGTCATGTGTCTCTTGATTCCAAGGTGCTTGCAGAAGTTGTCAAACTCTGCGTTACAGAATTCAAATCTATTGTCTGTTCTAAGACGACACACCTTCATCTTGACTAGATTCTCCACCAACTTCTTCCATTCACAGAATTTACTAAATGCTTCTCCTTTAGCAGCTAAGAAATATATCCAGACCTTCCTTGTGTAATCATCGATAATAGACAAGAAGAATTGCTTTCCTGACAGACTTGGCGTCACATTTAGAGATCCGCATAAATCAGCATGTACATTCCTAAGAGCTTCACATGTAACTTGTCTCCCGATGTGGAAGCTTAATCTCTTGTGCTTCCCTATCAAACAGCTCTCACAGAAATCCAAAACTTCAATCTTCCTCTTATCAATAACCCCTTTCTGGCAAGAATTTGTAGATTCTTCATACTCATGTGACCAAGACGTCTATGACACAAGATTGTCTCATCCTTAGATGGTTTCTTTATGACACTGCTGTTTACTTCACTTGACACAGTTTCACCATGTAACAGGTACAATGACTCACACAAGGTTCCATGCTTGTAAAACCTAATCTTCCCATGTCCACTATTATGCTCAAAGCCTAAAATATTCAAGGTTCCAGTAGATATCAAGTTCGTTCTTAGTTCCAGAATATACATGTCATTCGTGAGTCTCTTCACAGAACCACCATAAGCTTTGATGTTGATTGTACCAATCCATTGCACTCCAACCGCGCAACCATTACCAAGAAGAACTTATCCCGACAGCTCTTGGAACGTGTGAAACCTATCCCTCCTACACGTCATGTGGTAGGAACATTCATAATCAATTAACCACTTATCATGATGCAACCTATCTGAAACTGACAGTGCATCATCCTCTGATTCAGTATCTATCACAACGGTTGTTTCAGCTTCGTCTTCTCCTCTACCATACATCTTCTTGTATGCATAACACTTCCTCTTGGTGTGTCCCTTCTTCCTGCAGAACCAACAAGTTATCCTAGACCCTGAGCTCGATATAGAATTTCCCTTATCATTCTTCACAGGATCTTTCTTCTCAGTCCTTCCTCTAGCATAATATCTTTCACCATTATCTTGTGAATCCGTAGAGGTCTTGAAATTCTGATCTTTAGACCTTGCTGCACTTGTCACCTCTTTCAACGACAATGTATCCATGCCGTACTTAAGCGTTTTCTTAAGAGAGTTAAACCGTGAAGGAAGCAAATTCAGAAGCATAATCGCTTGTACCTCCTCTGACACAGTTACATTCACGCTTGACAGGTAAGAGACAATATTCAAGAAGTCATCGAGATTCTCATCCATACTACGAGTATCAACCATCTTGAAGGTATAAAATTCGTGCTGCAAGTGAATTCTATTCGGTAGAGTCTTTGAAAGATATACCTCTCCAGTGTAGACCATGTAGAAGCAGCTGATGTACACAACTCGATCTTCCTTAACACGTGATCTCCAACACCGAGAATGATTAGATTTATCGTCTTCTCTGATCTTTCAAGCCTTTCGGCTTCCTCTTTCACCAACTGTTCCATGTAAGCATCTTCGTCTTCATCCTTCCGAATCGCTGATACAGAAGGTAACGTAGACTCTTTTAATACATCATTTAAACTAAGGACAGAGAGATGCGCTAGCATCCTCCACTTCCACAATCAGAAGTCTCCCTTCCCATCAAACCGCCCAACCTCAATTCTTGCATTCGTCATTGACAACCACAAACCTTGCTACGATACCACTTTGTTAGCAAAACTGTTTTGACCTTAAACCATAATCAAACACACAAACTCCGACACACTTTCTGACAGACTCGTCGACGTAAGTTAGAAAGTATAAGTTTGTAAAATTATGGAGAACATAAGAAGAACGCGAAATTATAAAAGATGGACACAAGTAACTGTTTACCCAGAGTTCACCTATAATGGCTACGTCTCTGGGGCCTAGCAAGAGGCAATCCACTATAATCTTAAGAGCAAAGATATAAAACCTCTCTCTCTCTCTTTCACAAGCTTACAATAGGCTTACTTGGAAAAGAGAGAAGATTACACACGAGGTCCTCTTATATAGTAGGAGTCTATTTCATTAGCATGGCTGGATTAGGGCATTCGCCCCTTTCCATACACCTATTAGGAATATTTCCAAAATACTTCCAACTTCCATAAACCATGAAATTAATATTTCCAGGATCCTATCAACTTCCATAACTCCATAAAAGTGATATTTCTCTTTCCTAATATGATGTCCTTGTCTTGGTTTAAGTTATGCGATCTTGTTTGATTTCCATGACCAAATCCTAACGAAGTCTCTGACGGATTCCTTGACAAATCTATCAACTTCCATAACCATAAAATTGATATTTAAATTTCCTAATATGACGTCCTTGTCTTGGTTTAAGTTATGCGATCTTGTTTAATTTCCATCACCAAATTCCGATGAAGTCTCTGACGGATCCCTTGACGTAGTCTCTGACGCAGTCTTTGACGAATCCCAACAAACTCCACCTTGATGACACCAAAACGATCCACTACTTAGGTTAAGCAAACCCCGATGCTCTCGGTCATCCCAAGGAAATTTACAGCTTCCTTAAATTATCTAACATGAACCACCTTGGTTACAATATCCTCAGGAACTTGAAACCCAAAATCGAAGCCCAAGTTGAACTTGAAATAAAAACCCGAATATAAAACCAAAATCCAAATCCTGGCAGTGCTTTAATATGTAACTCTTTCCTTATGCAAAAATTAGGTAGATCCATCGCTTAGGTAACAATATCTTTTTTCTTTCCGGGAACATTCAACACAGTGTTAATATGATTATCAAAAAAAAAAATTCTCAACCTGTATGAAGTCCAAGTTGTGGGGAAGAAGAAGGTTCATCTAATACGGAAATTCCCAAAATATAATCTTCTTCCCCCAGTTGTGATATTTGCCTTAATCAGATATACTACGAGAAAGGTTCTTCTGTCCATTTCCTCCACAATCGGCTGTTCTGTGCACTCTTTCAATGTTGTTTATTCTTTCGGTGAGAATTTCCTCTCCTGTCAACCATAGTAGAGGAGAATCAGTAATTGTCTTCCTTATCCAAACGCTTGGACAGATCGCCTGTAAGGATAACCCATAGGCAGAAACGTTCAATGATTTTCAAACAAACAATGTATTTTTCCATGTTGTAACCAAAATTACTTCGTATCATCTAAACAATATGGACAAGTTAGAAGACCATGAGTCATCCAACCTGACATCATGTCATAACCTGGAAAGTCATTAATTGACCAAAATAATGAGGCTTGGATTGTGAATTTTTCCTTCCTCGAAATATCATATGCTTTTACCCTGTCACTCCATAAAGTTTGCAATTATTCAATCAACGACTGCAGATTATTTTCAGTGATCTTCTTTGGATGTCTTAGCCTGTAAACTTGTACCGATAAAAATAAATATTTTGTTTTTATACATATACCGGGAGGTAAGTTATATGGCGTTAAAATTACGGGCAAGACCGAGTGTTTCACCATTCATTCCAACTGGATTAAATCCATATGTTGCTAATCTTATATAAATCCAACTTTCTGCAGCAAAATTGGGATAAACCTTGTAAAATGCTTCTATGTTGCTTCGTCAGAAAGGTGATGTATTTATCCTTCATGAGAGACATATTTCGTGTGCCATCGCATTTGTGATGCAGTCACCTCTAGTTGATGCTTCAACGTCTCCATAATAGGTGTATAAAACATTCTTTGTTTCAGAAGTTTTTTCCCCTTCCCATGCTTCTGGTAATATCTATCTTTCCCACAAAACCAATACACCAACAGCTCATGATCTTCCTTCGAAAATAACATGTCATTATCGTAACAAATATCAATCTTGACAACATGGAGACCAATCACCTTCATCACCTTCTTCGTCTAATAAAATGACGCTAGAGCTTTATTTGGTTGTGACAGAACATCTTTAAAAGTTTATGTTATCTCATCCACCCATGACTCCACCAAATTATGATTGGTTTTTACTTTCATTAAACGTGAAGGCAAGTATAATTGAGTAATTCCTTCAACACATCCATCATATAGTGGTTGATTGGCTGCTTCAAAAGTTGAAACCTTCTATCTTAACATTCCTCATCATTAGGTGCTTCCATTGCATTCTCCAATATATGGGTTGACCCAATGTCTCCTCCCATATTAACATTTATGTTCTGCTGATATGACTCTTCTTCCGCATATTGTGTTTCTTCTCTCATAAATTGACCAGCTGTTGATGATTCTCCAACATCATAGTAATTTTCTCCACAGCTTGACCATACATTAATTACTTTGAAGCCGACTCAGTTGATGAGTCTCATAGATGTTCTTGCATCACATTTCGTTTGGTTTTGACATCTTCCACAAGGACATAACATGGGTTTCGTCTGGTTGAAGAATTTTGATTAGAAGCAAATGTAATAAATACTTCAACACCTTCGGTGAACTCTCTTTAAACATGATTATGGATAGGATCAAATATATCGATCCATCCACTCTCTTGCTTAAAATTTATTTGACACTGAACTCTCAAATTTATTTCTCTTAAGTTTACGTTTCTTGCAAAGCTTCTTACAATACGAGAGTGAAGGGTAGTTTGATTTTATAGAAAATAGTAGCCACGTTTTTCTTATGATTTTTGCCACGGATCTAAATTTAGATCAAAAAAAATATTTATTAAAAAAAATATTCTTTTTCTCTCTAAAGAATACGAGAGAATAAGAATTTTTGTTACTAAATAGACAGTGTATTAAATTATATTCCAATTTACCTATGTCAACACTAGAAGATTTTGAAATCTATGGAATTTACTAAAATAATTAAAGCATATTATTACAATATCAAAATAATAAATAAATTAAATATTACATAAAATAAATTAAATACAATTATCATACAAAAAAATTGAAGTTTATTTTTGCAAAATTTTTAGATATTTAAAAATACTTCAACATTGGATAAATATAATATAGTGTTGGTAATATTTTAATATTTAAAGTATTTTTATTTACTATATGAATAATTTGTATATTTAAAAAAGATTCAAATCGGATTTGGATATTTTAATATTTTAAATCAACTTAAGAAATGGGACCAATGTCTGAACTTTTTGAATCGGATTAACTTAACGGATCGTATCATAGATCCTAAAGATTTTGTCCATCCTTACAACTAGGGCACTAGGTACTATCATGATAACAAATTTACCAAAAAAAAAAAATATCTTCTAATTCTAGAGAAAAGGAATGACCACAAATTGGGTATATGGTGGGTGGATAAGTATCACATGATTGTAGGCACCAAATTTACTAGATAGGTAAATTTGATATGTAAAGCAAAAAATTTACAAATAACATGAATAAAAAATACAACAATATAATACCGTAGTTGGAAAAGAACAAGGTTGAAGCAGAGTCGAGATTAGATCTCTTTCCTTAATCCTTTAAACGTCCGTAGTGTGCCGGTTTGATACATTTAAGAATCTCAGGATACAACTGCATATATCTTCAGTCTCACAGCACTTGAGAACCAAAGCATGACGAACATATTTCTATGTTATACACTAACACAAAACAAAAAAAGAACTAGGAGAAGATGGTTTTGTTTGTATTGGATGTGTGTATTTTCTAAATGGCTAACAAGCGTTTATATAGAAATAAAAGAATGAGGATCATCATCATTACTTTATGATACAAATCATAAAGGTATGATTTTCTTTCTTCAAAATCACACAACAAACGTAAAGTGGTGTTATGGAGCATTAAGTCACATCAATTACCATAATGAAAAACAAAATTTTCATTAACCCTTGACAGTAACTTACTAGCAAAAATATTAATATCTTTGACCAATCAAAGCTAATTTATTTTGTTATGATTTTACATTTTTATATTTAAACAAATATAAAAGATTACATAAATATGATTTAAACCATAAGTTATTAGACACAAAGTCTATCTAACAAATTTAAATCAAATTTAAACTCCAAAATCCAATGTGTGCATTTACTAGTTTTTATAATTAGCCAAATTTAAAAGTTATAAAAGTTTTTGAAGACACTCATTTTGGACCTTCATTTCTCATTCAAAACCAACTTTGATTTTGACATATAGGTACACTACTTCACAGTGTCCAACACCCGGTTATTCCAACGAACGTCTTCGCTCGGAAACTTACCACAAATGATCTAAAACCATTTTTTCAAAAACAAGTTCCAACAATCCCCCACATGAATAGAAATGACTCTAAACACTAGACGACTCGATAGACTTGACAGACTCGACAGACTCGAAAAAGACTCGATAAAAACAAGTTTTGAGAGTATAAACAAAAAATCCACTGCATGATGAGTTGGTAGCAATTTTTCAGCCTTGAACCAGTAATTGTTAATAACTATCGGATTTACTCGGCCAGGAGGTAGCCATAATGTCTTGAACCTCCCGGGCTTTGGTGTAAACCTAGACAATAGCCAAAACACAACTTCATTTTTCCATAGATTAGGTTCTCTATTTCATTTTAGCCGTGAATAGTCCTGGTAATCATGAGGGAACTTGGAGAATATAGTCTTTCCTTCATTCTCCTAGAGACGACCACATTTCATACTCACAAGGTGATTTGCCATTAGTTTTGTTTAATAATTCAACATTGCCGTATAACTCTATCCGACAAAAACATATGAATTACTTTATAAATAATCAAACCAGAGATAATCAATAGCATGTGTTGACTAAGAACCATTAACCGATAACAACCAAATCAAGATAAACCGAATATTAACCGGATCAAATAATAAAGCTTTTTTTGCACAAAAAAAAAACTAAAAAACCGTAAAGTTTGAAGCCGATTGCTTATTTTATCAATGAATCAAATTCAGTGAATAATTAATAAAAATTGAAATACGTGTTGAACCAGATTGAAATTCGTACAACAATGATCAACCAAATCATTTTCTATAGATTAACTATTATCTAATGAAAACTTGTTTGAAATAACAGCAGCAGACGTAGTAAAACAAAACGGCAACATAACGAATGCATGAGCAAATTAATTCAAATCAGAAACACAAGCGGAGAACAATAAACGAATCAGATTCGCAGAAAATAATATTATGAATATAATATGCAAAACGCTTATGTCCTGCAAAACATATTTGTTAGATCAAAGCATATCCAAAGCGTTAAGCTTCTCCACGGCACCGTTAAATGTAATTGCTTCACAATCAAATATTTCAATAGCGCAACAAGGCAATATGAAATTTTAATGGATTAAGACTGTAGGCACCAAATTTAGTATATAGGCAAATTTGATATGTAAAGCAAAAAAATTACAAATAAAATGAATAAAAAATACAACAATATAATACCGTAGTTGGAGAAGAATTAGGTTGAAGCAGAGTCGAGATTATATCTCTTTCCTTAATCCTTTAAACGCCCGTAGTGTGCCGGTTTGATACGTTTAAGAATCCCAGGATACAACTGCCTATATCTTCTGTCTCACAGCACTTGAGAACCAAAGCCTGTCGAACCTATTTCTATGTTATACTCTCAGACACAGAACAAAAAAAGAAGTAGGAGAAGGTGGTTTTGTTTGTATTGGATGTGTGTATTTTCTAAATGGCTCACAAGACTTTAAATAGAAATAAGAGAACGAGGATCATCATCATTACGTTATGATACAAATCATAAAGGTATGATTTTCTTTCTTCAAAATCACAACAAACGTAAAGTGGTGTTATGGAGCATTAAATCACATCAATTATCATAATGAAAAACAAAATTTTCATTAACCCTTGACCGTAACTTATTACCAAAAATATTAATATCTTTGACCAATCAAAGCTAATTTATTTTGCTATGAGTTTACATTTTTATATTTAAACAAATATAAAAGATAACATAAATATGATTTAAACCATAAGTTATTAGACACAAAGTCTATCTAACAAATTTAAATCAAATTTTGAACTCCAAAATCCAATGTGTGCATTTGCTAGTTTTTATAATTAGCCAAATTTAAAAGCTATAAAAGCTTTTGAAGACACTCATTTTGGACTTCCATTTTTCATTCAAAACCAATTCTGATTTTGTCATATAGGTATACTACTTCACAGTGTCCAACACCCGGTTATTCCAACGAACGTCTTCGCTCGGAAACTTACCACAAATGATCTAAAACCATTTTTTCAAAAACGAGTTCCAACAATCCTCCACATGAATAGAAATGATTCTAGACACTAGACGACTCGATAGACTTGACAGGCTTGACTACCTAGACAAGACTCGACAAGACTCAAAAAAGACTCGATAAAAACAAGTTTTGAGAGTATAAACAAAAAATCCACTGCACGATGAGTTGGTAGCAATTTTTCAGTCTTGAACCAGTCATTGTTAATAACTATTGGATTTACTCGGCCAGGAGGTGGCCATGATGTCTTGAACCTCCCGGGATTTGGTGTAAACCTAGACAATAGCCAAAACACAGTTTCATTTTTTCATAGATTAGGTTCTCTATTGTGTTCATTTTGGCTGTGAACAGTTGTGGTAATCATGAGTGAACTTGGAGAATATAGTCTTTCTTTTATTCTCCTAGAAACGGCCACATTTCACCCTCGCAAGGTGAGTTTTGTTTAATAAATCCACAATGCCGTATAACTCTATCCGACAAAAACATATGAATTACTTTATAAATAATCAAACCAGAGATAATCAATAGCATGTGTTGACTAAGAACCATTAACCGATAACAACCAAATCAAGATAAACCGAATATTAACCGGATCAAATAATAAAGTTTTTTTTGCCGAAAAAAAAACTAAAAAACCGTAAAGTTTAAGCCGATTGCTTATTTTATCAGAGAATCAGATTCAGTGAATAATTAATAAAAATTGAAATATGTGTTGAACCAGATTGAAATTTGTACAACAATGATCAACCAAATCATTTTCTATAGATTAACTATTATCTAATGAAAATGTAACGACCCGTTTCTTAACCAATTTGTTTATGATTATATTTAATTAATTTGATCTAAACCGATTTGATTTAATTAATTATCTCAATCTTCTGGTTTCGTGATATATATAAAGCGTATATATTCTCTTCCTTCTAAACCTAAAGGCAAAGGCCAGCCACCATTATTTTAGATCGAGCCAGAGCTGATGCCATTGTTATCCACCTCTGATCATCACTCTCTCCTCTCCATCTCTGTCCTCCTTTGTTCTCACGTTCTTCTTCTCCCTCTGAAGCTGTGCGTTGTTGTACGAGATGCGAGGCGCAATCACCACCACCACCACCGTGAACCATCTCACCTTGTCCCTCCGCGGAGCCTTGGTTCACACCGGAGGAATTACTCTTGTCACTAGAGATGTGGATCTATGGAGCTTTAGCTTTTCCGAGAAGGTTATTGCATTTTGTAGCTGTTTCTTTTGCCGCAAGCAACGTCTTTTATTAGTGAAACCTAAAGCTAATATTGTGTACTTATATAATCTTGTTATGGTATTGTCCTTATGCAATCGTGCTCTGGGTCGTGTTAAATCTCCAATGAAGTTGGCAAACCCATCGCTTGCATGATCCGAGGTGAAACCCTAGGTTTCTTGGTAATCAAGTTATCTTTGGTTATTGTCCGATTCATTTCGGGTTCTCCGACATTGGCTAAGGTGAGGGTTTTCCCGTTAAATCCCGAGCTAGTTTAGTACTGCTATTATGGAAAGTCTAGTTTCGAAACATGATCTGTCTCTGTGAATTGAGTATGTTTGCGAGTCTTGTTTGTTTATTATTATTATTGATTGTTAAACCAGAAATAGGATAATAGAGGATTCAACGGTTGAATGAATTGAGTGATGTTAAAAACTGCTATATATGTATATATAAATATGTCCGTTTGTGGTGATTGCGGGTGCACAAAGACGTTTGTGTAAGCCGCCGACGAGCAGTGTGATTGCGGGTGCACAAAGACGTTTGTGTAAGCCGCCAACGAGCAGTGAGATTGCGGGGGTACAAAGACGTTTGTGTCAGCCGCCGACGCGCAGATTCTAGGAGTACAAAGATGGACTACTTTACGCCTAGAGATATACATATATCCTTATGAGAAAATGTGGGGTGTATAGAGTAGCATGTACTATCAGTGCACTGGATGTTTTATGTGGTGTATTAGACACTGTGTTTGTTTCATGCTAGAGCTAGGCCTACATGGTCGTAGTGCTATGTACTGAGTCAGTGGTTTGCGGTTTAGCATCCCATACCTCACGGAGTAACTCCCCTGTTACTCACCCCTCTTTCTTCCCCTTGCAGGTGAACATGACGAGTAGTTAGATATGTGGACGGATTGGTGTCTTGGGATCGTTGTATTTTATTTCGGTTTTAATTAACTTTTCGATTTAATGTATTTGGTTTTAAATTATAAACTTGTTTTATTTGGAAATTATTTGATTAAAAGGTTTGACATTTTATTCGGTTTTATAAATTGGTTTAATTTGGTATTTTTCGGTTAGTAGCACGCCGTTCTCGAGAGAGGAGGAGACGGGTGTTACAGAAAACTTGTTTGAAATAACAGCAGCAGACGTAGTAAAAAAAAATATGGCAACATAACGAATGCATGAGCAAATTAATTCAAATCAGAAACACAAGCGGAGAACAATAAACGAATCAGATTCGTAGAAAATAATATTATGAATATAATATGCAAAACGCTCATGTCCTGCAAAACAGATTTGTTAGATCAAAGCATATCCAAAGTGTTAAGCTTCTCCACGGCACCGTTAAATGTAATTGCTTCACAATCAAATATTTCATTAGCGCAACAAGGCAATATGAAATTGTAAAGGATTAAGACTGTAGGCACCAAATTTACTAGATAGGCAAATTTGATATGTAGAGTAAAAAATTTACAAGTAAGATAAATATAAAATACAACAATATAATACCGTAGTTAGAAAAGAACTAGGTTGAAGCAGAGTCGAGATTAAATCTCTTTCCTTAATCCTTTAAACTCCCGTAGTGTGCCGGTTTGATAAGTTTAAGAATCCAAAGATACAACTGCCTATATCTTCAGTCTCACAGCACTTGAGAACCAAAGCCTGTCGAACCTATTTCTATGTTATACTCTCAAACACAAAACAAAAAAAGAAGTAGGAAAAGGTGGTTTTGTTTGTATTGGATGTGTGTATTTTCTAAATGGTTTAAAAGCCTTTATATAGAAATAAGAGAATGAGGATCATCATCATTACGTTATGATACAAATCATAAAGGTATGATTTTCTTTCTTCAAAATCACAACAAACGTAAAGTTGTGTTATGGAGCATTAAGTCACATCAATTATCATAATGAAAAACAAAATTTTCATTAACCCTTGACCATAACTTACTAGCAAAAATATTAATATCTTTGACCAATCAAAGCTAATTTATTTTGCTATGAGTTTACATTTTTATATTTAAACAAATATAAAAGATAACATAAATATGATTTAAACCATAAGTTATTAGACACAAAGTCTATCTAACAAATTTAAATCAAATTTAAACTCCAAAATCCAATGTGTGCATTTGCTAGTTTTTATAATTAGCCAAATTTAAAAGCTGTAAAAGCTTTTGAAGACACTCATTTTGGACATCCATTTCTCATTCAAAACCAACTCAGATTTTGACATATAGGTACACTACTTCATAGTGTCCAACACCCGGTTATTCCAACGAATGTCTTCGCTCGAAAACTTACCACAAATGATCTAAAACCATTTTGTCAAAAACGAGTTCCAACATGATTAAATTGTGTGAGAATCGATACAAGTCCTACTTGTTCAATAATTGTATGTATTGTGGATACAACACAAAATCGTTTTGGCAGTTTTCAGGAACATGTGATTACGTTTCTTTTTCTCCTAGCGTAGCATGTGAGTAAGTTGTGAGGAAGTAAGGGATTCCTTTCTTCTTTTTTTTATAATAATATTATAAAAATATTTAATTTTGACTACAAAAACTATTATATTTTGCAAACAAAATGTGATCTACAATACCAGACCGGAGTAGAAAACATCGGACACCAACGAAAACAAACAAACCCAACACGACCCAAAACTGGAAAGCTCAAATCCAGAATCGAGATCTTCAGACGGCGAGACGAAAGGAAGAAAGAGAAATAGAATGGAGAAGTTTGGTCAGACGGATATGCAGGGCCGTGTCTGAATAGAGGCACATAAAGCATGTGCTTCGGGACCAAACAAGAATTATATATTTAGAGAGCTAATATTATCATAAAATTTACATAGCTCGACTGGTATGGACCTCAGGATGCGTATTAAAGGTGCAGAGTTCGATTCATAAGACTGAAATTTTAACTACTTTCTCTGATTTTTAAATATAAAGGGGCCAAAAAAGAAATATTTTGTGGGCAGAAATTTTTCAAACCCGGCCCTATAGACATGGGAGCATAGACAATTCCATAGGCCTGGGTCAACCAAAATGACACGCGCCACCAGAAATTTCCAACTGACACCTACTAAAGGGAAACAAAACATCTCACGCCTTGCAGAGTCGAATCTCTCAAACCCATCTTGAGTAAGGTAGGGAGCCTTCCACTGCTGGAACGCCAAGGCAGTGTAGCTAAACCTAACATCAACACTCCACACCGGAGACAAGGTCTGACAAACAAAACAACTCTGGAAGATTATTCACCAACCAATACGCACCTCCACCGCTGATGAGAAAGGAAATCCCCAAAGCAGATCTGGAAATTTGGGAACTCCCTTTGTCGTCAACCAAAGAGCTGGCCTCCGCATCTTCCCCGACAAATTCGCCTTATCTTGACTCCATAAGAAGCCGGTTTCGAGGAGGGCCAACACCGGGGCCCCGAAACTGAAACATAGCATCCACCGACAAACTCTAGAGAAAAAGGATATAGGAGAATCAAGAGAGGAAGAGAGGCAGAGGCAAATATAAAACAAAGGAAAGAGGAGAGATATCCGCCGGCAACGGTGGTCTTCCACCGCTAGCGACAGCTAAAACGAAAGAATGCTTGAGAGTTTTTTAGAGGTTGAAAAATATTTTCGTTACTTTGACTTTTGTGAACAAGTTTGGAAAAAGATCATATTTAAAATCTATTAGAACTTGATCCGCGCACTAGCGCATGTATTTTTTTTATTTTTAAAAAATATATATATTTATCTTTTATAAATGTAAATATATATTTTTAAAATTTATCTGTATAAAATAATTTATACCATTTTTAAACAAAATAATTTTATAGTTAATAATGAATAATTTTCTTTCCTTTTTTGATATGTCAATTGTATCATCTATATTTTAAAATTTGATCCGTGTGTACGTCAGAATGTATTTTTTTATGGATCAAAATTTCAATGCAAAATAAATTTGTTATCTATGATTATATTTTATTTATACAATATAAAATTCAATATATCATTTATATTTTGTGTTTTATATTATGTATTTTATAACATTTTTGGGTTTTTCGACATAGTTAATAATACCAAAATTAAAAAGAACCAACCCATAATAATGGACATCTTTTTACCTCTTTGGCATTGATTAAATATAATTTAATTTTTAGCTAGATTATACTCTATCCGTTTCTAAATAAGTGTCACTTTGACATTTTTAATTACACATGTTTGACCAATAGCATTTGAGATAAATAAATTTATTTATAAGATCAATGCACTTTGCAATTATTTTAGCTGAAAACTAAATAAATTTTGCATTGGGATTTTAAAGTGATACTTTTTATGTAACATGAAAAAAATACTATAAATGAAACTTAATTTAGGAAAATGCATTAATAAAACAGAAAAAGACAAACATTAAAATATGTAGTTTAATAATTAGTCAGTGGTAAGTGTAAATAAGTTTTAAAACTAAGAGGCACTTTTTAATGGTCCTTCTATTTTAATAATATAGATTTGAAGCTATATTTCTTGAATGTTTCTTCGGAAAAAGAACAAGCAAAAGAGTAAGTGTCCTGAGATGAATAACTATAAAAACTAAATTTTAAAGAAAATACCTAATAGTGGGTTGCTTCCCACTCAGCGGTTTGTTATAGTCATTTAGCTTGACTTTGGAGGTTGTTTTTGACTAGTAGTGATCAAAGTGACCACTTGGTCGTATGCAAGTGTCCACTTCATCGTTGCTCATTTGGAACCAAGTGCCAATGAAGCTTCTTATGGCCTCATCTCCTCTGTTCCACTGATGCTTTATTTGTTCTCTAGCAACCTCACCAGCATGCATCCTATGCTGAAGATTCCCAATGATGCACTGTTACATTTCAAGTCTGGCATATGTTGATTCGGAGTTGTCCTTCAGCTTCTGGTAGACATCTTCTTTCAGCAAGTCTTGAGAGAAAGTGATCTCATCAAGCTTATCATCTAATGACTTCTCGGTAACTAGCTTGTTTCGTAGTGCTGCATAGTTGTCGTCGATCGATGCTCGAGTCCTTCTGTCGATCGATGGTGATGGTTCTGCTCGAGATTTGAGTTGTGTCTGAATCGTATCCATCTCATGTTGGAAAACGTCCAGACGTGTGGTCAAGGAATCTACACTATCACGTAGTGGGGTAGTAAACACCATCAAGCCGATATGTGAACGATTGTAGCCTATCTTCGAATGATGTGAGTCGAGCGTCGATCGATGCTTGGATGTGAGCGTCCATGGATGGTTGAGCATGAGTGGCGATCGATTTTGATCTTCCTGCACCGACTGCATGTTGTTTCTGAAGTATGGCCATGTCTTGCTTCATCTCATCCGTTCGTGTTGTCAAACAGCTGATCAGTTGTTGAACGGGTAGTAGATGTCATCGAGCCTCTTCGAATGATAATTATTTGAAGTTCTGATATCTCTGTAGATCTCTGCTACTAACTCATCAATTTCTGCTTTGCTGTAGTTGTCTTGCTCTGGCACGGTCGGTATGAATACTTATGTGTTCTCCCATCGCGGTTTCCTCTTTCTGTTCTGATGAAGTGTGCTTCTTCTGCATTCGAAGTGACCGTCGATCGATGGTGCTGTCGCATTGTCGATCGATGGTAGATCCTCTGATTTGTTCTTCTGGTTGAAGAAGTTACTAGACCCATTCATGGCAATGATTTCAGTTATGTCCTCCTTGGATATGTTGAGAATGAGTCCATGCATTGCTCTTGCTTGGCCTTCTTGATCCCTGAAAATATCAAATTCATCGGGAGTTAGATAACCATAATATGTATTATCTTGAACATGTAACTTGGAATCTGGTGTGTGATGAGTATCGATCGATGGCTGGAAGTCGCTGTCGATCGATGTTGACGTTGCATCTGCAAAAGATGTATGGAGAAGTCCTCTATCATCCATGGCTAGGTCACGGTACTCAATAGTCTTTTCTCTGTGGTAGTCCTCGTCATACTCATCAGTTTCCATCTCAGGTAATGCAGTGTCTACTGCAAAGCTCTCATGATGGCTCTCGTCTGGGGGGTGTTGATATACCATGGATTTTACCCATTTTTAGCCATGGTATATAGGTGGTTTTAAATACATATTAGTTGTTTTGGAGTCTTTTTAGTATGTTTTCATGTTTTGGAGTGATTTGGAGGAAAGTGGTGATTTTGGTGCATTTTGGAGATAAAATGATAAAGACCCGTAGATGACCATCGACCAGCCTAGCGATCGATGATTCAGGATGATAATTGATTGATACACACTCTGTGTTGTCGATCGACGTCGAAGCGCGCAGATGCCAAAATGGTTTCAGCCGACTTTAAGCCCAAGTCCCACAAGAATTACCAGATTACCCCTAACGAGTCTTAACCTAATATTTATGTGCTCTGCCATTGTTCTAGGCAACACACGCTTTTCTACACTTTCTGATTTTCACAGAAAAATACTTAGAGTCTTAGGGTTGGAGAGAAAATCCAAGAATTCCTTCAGAGATTTGTGATTGGAACTCCAGTTTTTCTACTCTATTCTATCTATGCAGTGTTTATATTATTGTTATAAATTGCTTAGCCATGTTTGAGCAGTTTTCTTTGTTAGATTTAGGGTTCAGGTATTCATGAGGGATTAACCCAAAATATAGAATTGCTAAATGTTAAGATATGAATCAATTAAATTGTTCTTAATGCATTTGTTCTAGAGTAACTAACTAGGATCTTGCCTATAGATATTAGGGCGCAAGCGGAAGCTTGGTTCTCTGTCTGAATTAGTTTAGATTGTGCTAGGATTGCTAGAAATAAGCGGAAGCTGATTTAGTTAAACCTAGTGAACAGATCGTGCGATAATGCTCCTTGGAAGGTTCATCGATCGATAACTCAGTAGTTGTATCGATCGACGGGCTGAAAGGTGTATTGATCGACACGCCGTTGTTGGAAATGATCGACACTTTCTCAGGACCAACAAGTGACAGCTGAGGTCCTAGATCCGGCGATAGATAGTCTAAAAATACGAAAGTTGAAAGACTATTCTTATTGTTTGAGTTCTAGAATATCCATATATGCTTATTATCTATATCTCTATAATCCTGATTGTCTGAATAGAAACCCTAAGTCTAACGCTTCCCATATCTGTCTTAAAACCCCAATCAATCAATCGAACAATTACTTGTTCACCCCTGCTATTTACTGTTTTAAACCTATTTACCTAGCTTAACTACATAACTAGATAGATCTATTGTGTGTCTTAGCTGCCTGTGAATTTGATCCTTAAGTGCTACAACTCGACATTTTATTTGAGAGAGTAAATCACTCCTTACGATAGTTTGAGTGATATGAGTCTTTAAAATAATTATAAATTAATACCGAGTGAGATTACTAATGGAAATTTAAAAGGTTGATTTACAAAAATCATATATATTTTTGAATTGAGGTACTCAAAACTTGTTTAAAAAAAAACTATCCTGTTATATTTCATTAGGTTCCGGGACACGTATTTTCGTTTAGAGGTAGAGCTGTGCTTGACTATAGGCTAATCAAGCACATGTTTGGGGCCCTAATGTGTATAAATATTTTAAGGGTCAATTTTTTTAACAAAGTGTGGTTAGTTCTACTGGTCTTTGTCCAATTCTTTCATACAAAGGGTTGGGGGTTCAATTCTTTGCCCAATAAATTTTAATGCTTTTCCATGATAAGTCGGGCACTGCCCTGTTTAGAGGATGGGGTTTCCATCTAATCTATCTTGTTGTGTTCAAAACAAAAACGCTCGCTTCGATTTGTTTTTATTCGTTCAAATGGAAAAGGCCCTTACGTTCGAATTGCTAATTGATGAACTGGAGCTATCAAACGTTTCCATTTTAGGTAATTATAAAGAATACTCGAACAAAATAATATAGAGCGTATTGGTTTATTGTCACTGTAGACCATCCAAAAAGCCAAAAATAAAAAAGGAGCACAAACAAAAATATTTCATATCATTGACAGTTCCGGTTCTTTTTTACATCTCATGGACAATACCGCTAAAATATATATTTTTATGTATTAATATATCATTGACAATTATCACATGCATACGTCAACTAAATCTTTATTGTACTTATCCTAGGCCTAATTTATCCAAAGAAAACAATTGTCCCACGACTCAGTTATGAAAAAAAAACTGTATTATATTTATTAAGAAAAAGAAGGAAAAAAATCTGAATTGTAATGATTGCTTTAATTTTCTATATATATGTACAGAGAGGTCAGTCGTTTTGGTAAAGCTTTGTCTAACCACAAGTTATTAAGTTGCGAAGACGATTGCTACCAGAAACTTTTAACATGGAGAGTGAAGTTCAGCGACCACTAGCCGATTTTCCAGTGAACATATGGGAAGATATCTTAACGTGGTTTTCAAATTCTGATCTTGTATGTATATCATTTTCATAAAATTATTTATTTCATGCATGATTTATAATTAATCACTTCCATTCCATATAGGCAAGTGATACACTTAAAGAGAAGCATAGCATTCTAAAGGAGACTGTAAAGGAGTCGTTTATGGCTTCACGAGCGAATCCGATAGAGAATGTCAAGTTCATCGACACGCTATGTCGCCTTGGTGTCTCCTATCATTTTGAAAAAGATATCACACATCAACTGGAGAAGTCTTTTGATTCTCTTGATTTTAATCAGAAGATAAGACAAGACGGATGTAATTTCTACACGGTTGGAATAGTTTTCCAAGTTTTCAATTCGGGTTCAAACTTTCTGCTGGTAATTGTTTTATACTATAAAACATTTCAAGTGGTTTACAAGAAATTTTCTTTGCATTTTTAGTTACGAAAAAAAACATTTGTTTGCATTTCACGTAACGCAATTTTGTATATTTACGTCTCAAGATGTATTTAACAAGTTCAAGGACGAGGATGGGAAGTTCAAAGCACACTTAGTGGCAGATGCAAGGGGCACGTTAAGCTTATATGAAGCTGCACAATGGAGTACTCCTGGAGAAGACACTCTTGATGAAGCTCTCGCTTTTTCAAATGCTCATTTAGAAGAAATTTCTTCTCGGTCTAGCCCTCATCTCGCTATACGCGTCAAGAACGCCCTAAAACATCCATTTCACAAAGGCATCTCCAGGATAGAAACGAGGCAATTTATCTCATACTACGAGGCTGAAGAGAAGTGTGACTCAACATTACTTGAGTTTGCAAAGATCGACTTTGTTGCAAATGGTGTACCGCCATGAGCTTGCTTGTGTAACAAGGTAATTATCTCGGCTGCTCAGCACATGCATATAACCGTACCTGAGATATTGGGATCTAACTCAAAATAAATATATATTAATTTTAATAGGATAAAATATAGTGTGTAAAATAATTATAAAAGAGAAACAGTTTAAATATGTAATTATTTTTATTTTTTTATCATATAATTATATCTACATAACTATATCATAATAACATTTGATAATTTTATATATTTTACCCTATAGTTATATCTCATAGCTAAATAGTAATATTTATTTCACATAATATTATATTAAAATTTTGTCTATTTTAATATAATTTAATTTAAATTTAAAATTCGCTGGGTAAACTATTTTTATGAAAATTCTTTATAACAAAATCTATAAAACAATTTTGCCACGCTTTTATTGCCGATATTTTTTTAGAAGTAGAGTTCTAAAAATGGGCTATTGAGATGTTTCATTGAAATGTCACCAAGACCGGCTCTGCAACACATACAATACAGGGACGGATCCACGTATGGAGTGGGTGTGGCACGAGCCAAATGCAAAAAGAGAGAAGTAGACATGCGAATTTTGTCGGAACCGAATTAACTGAATCAAACCAAACAAAAACTTTAGGTTTTAGTTTGGTTACCGGTTTGAGTTTGATTTATTTCGGTAGAGTTTTGAAAAATAATTTGGTTTTTGGTTTCATTTTCGATTTTCAAAATAAAAACCAAAATTAACCAAAAGCGGAATGAAACTGAACTGAACCAATTTTGCTGCAAATGCTGCACCACCAAGAGCTTGCATGTGTAACAAGTTAATTATCTCGGCTGCTCAACACATATAGCCGTACCTGAGATATCGGTGCTCTATTCAAAATAAATATATAAAGATCAAAATTTATATAGGCTTATAATAGCTTAGCGAAATAAATACTCTCACTTCAGCTTTTGTATAAATCAATTAGATGAAAAAAGTTTTAATTGTTATGAATCATGGAGTGGAAGGTCCATAACCTAGACCATAAAAGTTCAAGACTAGAGTCTATTGGAGGGTTTATGGAAGACTCATTCAACCTTAGTCTTTATGAGTTTGACCATGTCATTATGTAGAGTATCTTTGTAATCAATTCTCCCTTTGACTCCACCTTGTATGAACCACTATATATAGTGGTGTAAGCAATAAGAAATATACAACACATTCTCACAAATCTTCTCTCAAATCTTAACACGTTATCAGCACGAGACTCTCTCCACCTGAGCAATCCCATCCGCCGGCGATCATCTCTTTTCCGGCCATCTCTTCCGGCCCTCAGCCTTGCTCCGCCGGC